>NC_092467.1:33721377-33826377 GCF_047495875.1 Pithys albifrons albifrons | reverse complement strand
AGGACCATTTGTTAAGTCCAAACAAAATTTTGCTTGAAAGTCGGGGATGATTCAAACCATCAGCATCACTTAGAGTAAAACCTAGAGAGTCAGAATTCCATTTTCATCATTACTAATCATTAGGCTGATGACAAATGGGAACCCAAAGGGCATCAAGTGAGAGCAGGGAAAGGATGTCCTTGGGATCTGAGCGAATGCTTGGAGGAAGGTCCTTCCTGTTTCAGGGCATTGCCTGTGCTGGGTGTGAACTCTGGGTCTTCACCAGAGGCACCTGCAGCAGGTCAGGCTGTGACAGAGGGACAAAGGGGCTCTGCTCCCGTGTGGGTGCCAGGGAGGGACCCATCCCATGAGGATGGAGCTGAGTAAGGCCCAGGGGTGGGATAACAGCCCCTCCTATCTACTAACTGGAACTAACAAGGGTGGTGAAGCCATCCAGGGTGAGCAAAGTCCTTTTTTCAATCCACATGCACCAATCCCAAAGCCAACCCCATCTTTTCCTGAGAGTTCTGCACTGCACTCTGCCAGCTTAGTGTAAACAGGTGTTTCCAAGGAATTTCCTAGTGGGAAGGGCCACTCTTCCCCCTGGATGCTCCCACTGGCAGTGTTTGCCAGCAGCCAGCTGTCCTTGGGGTGTGGACTCAGCCCATCCCCAACAGCTCTGCTGCCCTGTGCCAGGAGGGCTGCCCCTGCCCCACAGCCTTCCCTGGGCTGTTCATCAGGGGATCTCTCCCTAAGCCCAGCATGGTGAGAGGAGTTTTGTGTGCCCTCCAGGAGCACATCTGGCAGCACAGGGCCTGATCATCCCAGGAGATACTCCCAGTGAGGGAAAGAATTCCAACAATTCAGTGAACACAACCTTGTTTTATTTGATCTTCAGAATCTTGCAGCTGCTGGAGTAGTAAAGAATTGTTTTGAACTGTTTTGTCTCATGTCTTTAACCTGGGGCTGCCAGTGTACCCCTTTCTCAGTGACTGCCCTGGGGGCTCTGCAGCTCAGGTGGTCTCTAAGGGTTATTGACAAATATGGGCTGTAAAAATCCTGTCAGGGGTTTGTTTATGAAGGGACTGACTCCTTGAAATGAAACAGCAAACAGTGTTTGTTAATCTCAAATGCTTTACAACATTTTTGTTTGAAAATACAGCAGTTTCTCCAGGATTGTTTTTTGTAGTGGAAATGTTGATAATGGTTTTGGTTTCCTTTATTCAGAATCCCATTTTCCCCACAAGGGGAATGTAGTCTTTTAAATATATGTTGTGTTCCTGTTAAATACATTTCAGGAACAGTGTGTGCACATGAAAGGGTTTCTCAGCACTGATGTGTGTCACTTGTTATAAGCCAGGACAGGCAAGAGTCTCCAAAGTGTCACAACTGGCAACTTCAATCCCTCATTCTCCATATTCTAATGTGCATCCTGCCATGCCCAGTACCAAGGGGGGCACACTCGTGTAACTGGTTGTTGTATCTGCACAAGGAAGGTGTTCACATGCACAGAGTGGGGTTGGAAATCTCTGTGGTAGATGATGGTGCCACCAGGAACAGCCACGAGAGGCCACAACTCCCCATTGCCCCCCAGGGACCTGCACCAGCACCAGGCTCAGCAGAACTGGCCCCTGGGATCAGGATGGTCCTGGAAATTCATCTCCAGCTTTCCATCAAGGCATTTGTGTCACTCTGGAGCATCCTGACATAATTAGTGGCTTGATCTGTAAGTTCTTTGAACCTCACTAATTTGGGAAAACATGTTCTCAGGCTCTGCAGAGCACAGATCCCACCTGGCAGCAGTTTGTGAGCTCTGGAACCTTGCAGGACTCTCCATGCCATGCAAGGAATGGGACTGGCATGGTCTGGGCTGAGGTGTGTGGAGGAGCAGAGATTTGAGTGGCAGAGGCCATGCTTGCCCTTCCCCCTGTGCCTGCTGTTCTTGGCAGTCCATGTCCCTGCAGGGGTGGAGATGCACTGACTCTGTGGCACATCAGCCTGACTCTTCCAGGGTTAGATGTGCAGCTCAACCTCTGCTCTCTTCTGCCTTCTGCTCCTTGAGCTTGTTTTCTTCCCCAGCCATGAATGTTACTAGTTCAGCAAGAACAAACAGCTCTTTAGTCCACAGCCTATTGACAAAAGATAAATGTCACAGTTTTCTGTCTTTTAACATTATTCTGAAGATCCTTTCTGGCCATCCCAGGTGTCCCTCTCTGGTGGATGGAGCACAAGGCAGGTGCAGGGCTCTCCATCTCAAGGCTCAGGTGAGGGCACAACTGGTCCTTCCTGCCCTAATGGAGCCATAAACCACTTGTGTCCCTTGAACACCTGTGACTGATGTCAAGAGATAGTTCTTCCCTTATCCTTTAAATCCTTCTACCTACAGAAAGTGACAGCTGCTGATGAAGTGACAGCCTGAGCCACCCAGGAGGGCTGAGCTGCCAGCTGGGACCATGGGAGGGCTCAGAAGGTGTAATTTCAATTTGAAATGATTTGATATGGGAAAGCTGTGAGTGATGGGGCTATAAGAGCAGCTGACAAATATGGCCACATCACTTCATGTTGGCCTCCTGTTAACTAACTCCTCACCTTTCTTCCTTTTAATGTCACACTCATTGGTGGAGTCATGTTTCAGTTTAGATCTTTCAGCTTCTGGAGAGGAGGTTTTCCCAATGTTTTCCTTCTACAGAGCCACAGACCCTGAAGGTCACCAGCTGACACTGCCCTCTGCAAACTGTACCTCTCTGGCTTGATTTAAGCTCTGAGGAAAAGGGTAAGTAGGATCACCCATGGCAATGGCAAATACATCTGGATATGGAGCTCCTGGAATTGTCAGAGGGTACGAGTGCCCTGGGCTGGTCAGTACCACCATAAATTCTGTATTTATGTTTTGAAGTTCAATGAAGTAGAATTTTACAATGTCCCATTTAGGTGTCCAGGGGTGGTGGAACAAGTGCCACCACTGCAGTGCTTGGTTTTGGTCCTGGCAAAGCTGCTCAGCCCTGCTGGGGCTGCAGGTGAGGGAGAGGCTGCACCCACTTCTCAGGGGGCCCAGAGGGGGCTCAGAGGGGGATCAGCTGGACACAGCCACGATGGCACAGAGCTGCCTCCCCTCAGCCACAGCTCCCTGCCTGCAGCCACCTCTGACTCAGGAAAGCTGGAGAATAAGGGAAGGGAAAGGGGAAGAGAAAAAAAATTGCCCTGGATTGAAGTCTCACTGTTCCTGCTCTCCAGCTGAGAGTTTCTGCACTGCCTCTGCCGAGGGGAAGCCTGAAGGTTTTATGGGACCACAGAGTGGGTTGGGTTGGAAGGGACTTTAAAGCTCATCTCATTCCACCCCCTGCCCTGAGCAGGGACACCTCCCACCAGCCCAGGGTGCTCCAAGCCCTGTCCAACCTGGCCTGGGACACTCCCAGGGCTGGGGCAGTTACAGCTGCCTGGCAATTGTCTGTCTGGTTTCTTCAATTATTTAAGAAGAGGATTTTGGTTACACAATAATCTGAGCTCAGGAGTTTGGGAAATGAGCAGCACTTGATCCATCACTGTATTTCCTTTTCCTAGAGTGCCCATCCCTTTATTTCTCACTGATGACTCCTTAGCTAACGTGACATTAATTGTGATTGGAAAATGATTGAGCCTGTGAATTGTCAGACTGTTCTCTCGGCACAACAGAGCAAATACTGCTCTGATTAGATTTCTCTCTCCTTTCATTGCTCAACACCTTTAAGTTTAAAAGAATTTAGAAGTGAATAATATTTGTGCTGAGAGTCTCTTCCCCACACACTGGTGAATTCATGTTTGAAAGATAAACCTGCTCTCACAGCCAGAGCTCTGCTCTGTGTGCCCAGCCAAGAGCAATGAAGCTGGTGAAGGGACTGGCTTTTATTTCTTGAAAAGCAATCCCAGGGGAATCGTTGACTCATTGAGGTTGAAAGATCTCCAAGACCATCAAGTCCAACCCATACCCACCTTGTCCCCAGCCCAGAGCACTCAGTGCCACGGCCAGTCCTGCCTTGGGCACCTCCAGGGCTGGGCACTCCAAACCTCCCTGGGCAGCCCCTGCCAGTGCCTGCCCACCCTTTCCAGGCAGAAATTCCTGCTGCTGTGCCCCCTGCCCCTGCCCTGGCCCAGCCTGAGGCAGTGCCCTCTGCTCCTGTCCCTGTGCCCTGGGGCACAGCCCGACCCCCTGTCCTGGCTCCCTCTCCTGGCAGGGATTGCAGAGCCAGAAGGTGCCCCCTGAGCCTCCTTTGCTCCAGGCTGAGCCCTCCCATCTCCCTCAGCCCCTCCTGCTGCTCCAGCCCCTTCCCAGCTCCCTCAGCCCCTCCTGCTGCTCCAGCCCCTTCCCAGCTCCCTCAGCCCCTCCTGCTGCTCCAGCCCCTTCCCAGCTCCCTCAGTCCCTCCTGCTGCTCCAGCCCCTTCCCAGCTCCCTCAGCCCCTCCTGCTGTGCCCAGGACCACCACAGTGCCCACAGGAACCAGCAGGATTTAACAAACCCGGATCTGTTTTGCTCAGCAGCCCCAGGTATGTGATTACCAACAAGGTGTTAAGACTTCATCAATCCTGTCACTTCAGCCCCACAGGGTGTGTGTGGCCAGGCTTGGTGAACGCAGCTTTGGGCAGGGCTCTCCCCACGTGTCCTTCCAGCCTGTGCAGTGGATTGTTCAGGTGAGGCTCAGCATGTGCAGAACTGGTCCCACCATTTCAGTCCTGAGGTCCATCTGCCTTGGCTGAGTGAGCTGGGGCAGTGCCAGGGAAGTCCCCAGGACTGTCACAGCCCCTGGTACCAACCAGGGCTGACCCTGCTGGGCATCTGAGATGTGACAGGATGGCAGAGGGGCATTGAACTGCCAGGGGATGGTCCCTACGGAGACTCGAGCTCAGGTCCTTGGGATTCCAAGTCCAGAGGACTCTCCTTTACACCACGGACCTCTCACCCTCAACAAACCCCCAAAAGGCTCTGAATGGGCTCTCAGCTCCTGGGGGGACCCTTCAAAGCTCTCCTGCCCTGGGGTGGGGGCACAGTTTGGGCACTGTCTGAGTGAGCAGATCTGCAGCTCCTGCAGTGGGGATTGTCCTGAAACACTTTGCATAGAAAAATTAAGAACTAGCCTGCTAAGTCCTCTTTCTAGAGTCTGCACCACTGCAACTGAAATGGTAATTTTAGGAATTTAAATACAGCAGAGAAACAGCAACGACATTATCAAATTATAAGTAAAGAGCACGTGTTTTGCTTCAACCTTTATAGTGAAAATTATTTTCATGTTAAAAAAAATCAAAGAGCTATTACTGTTTTCCTGGGTTTTTAAAGAAGTAATGAGCAGTAAACTCCAGCAATTATTCCTATACATTATTAAATGTCACTGCTAAACAACTGCAGACTATGAAAAGGAAGAGACACCAATTCATGGAGGAAACTTTGAGCTGATTTCATACTCCTTTCATGTGATGCTTGGATAATTTCATGCACAGCATCACAAATAAAAGTAGAGTTTTCTTGATGCCTATTTTACTGTGAGTTTAATTGAAATGCTTTAATAGCATCCTGTGTGTTAATTCAAGCACAAACCCCCCTTTTGTACTCCTAAATGATACGAGATCAGATCTACCATCACTTTTCAAACATAATATCAACTGACATGAAAGGATTTGTGTTGCTTTTACCCATTCACTGCCTCAGAGTTTGCTGTCACCTTTATCCCCAGCAACAATTACTGCAGCAAGGGCAGCTCTAAGGTAATGTCACACTTTAAACCCAAGAAACAAGGTCCAATATCCAAGGTGAAACTGCCCAAATCCTTTGGAGGGGCAGGGGAAAAGAGGCCTTTGTTGTTACCTGTCAAGTGCTTTATTATTTCTGATAGGACCTAAAGGATAATCACAGTGGCAACATGTTTTCTTTATTATATTTGCATCTGAGTTAGGGTATTGTTATTCCTACTTACAATTTGACAAGTTAAACTCCACAGAAGCAGGAAACCAAAAATTAACTAAATTGTGATCCAGTACAAAATCTTAGAAATTAACAGAAGCCTATTTTTTTCTACCACAAATTCAGTGTTTATGTTACTCCTAAATCCTACTTTTCAGCTCCTTCAAACCCACCTGTGCACAGGGAGGCCAATTGCTCTCACCCTGCACGTCCAAAGCCAGGCAGCTCTGGAGGTGCCTTGGGGACCCCAGGAAACACAGGTGGGCTCACAGGGCCCTGCCAGGCACTGTGCAGCAATCAGGGAGCAGAACAGCTCCAGAGCTGTGCAGGCTCCATCAGGGCCCTGCCACAAAACCTCCCCCTAAAAAGAAGTAAGTTTTATAAAATTGATAGTTCGCAGTCTGTGGGTGCATCAGGTTCATTGGGCAGAAAAGGGTTCAGGTGGAGGGGCTGGAACTCCCAGTGCTGCCACAACTTCTGCAAGAAGGAGAGGGAGATATCCAAGTAATACAGGGACAGTTTGTATCAGGCCTCAGTTATTAATTAAAGAGACATTTGTAGCCACCAGAACTGAGTGGTGGCTCAGACTCAGCGATCACAGCCTGCTCCTGGTGACAGATGTTGTTAAGATGAAGTCCAGGCTTCCTGATGTAAACAAATCATTAAAATTGTGAAAACAGTTATAATCCATTTTATAAAAACATCCTGAAG
This sequence comes from Pithys albifrons albifrons, assembly GCF_047495875.1. Classification (NCBI taxonomy): domain Eukaryota; kingdom Metazoa; phylum Chordata; class Aves; order Passeriformes; family Thamnophilidae; genus Pithys; species Pithys albifrons. The sequence goes on along the minus strand of NC_092467.1, from coordinate 33,819,758 downwards.
TCCTTCAAAGGTCACTCACTCTGTGGTATGATCAGGACAGAAAGTGATACTGTCTGAGAAACACCAGCCCAAGAGTCTTCAGCTGACCTGCAGGAAAACTGCAGAGGTTTGTGTGGAAAGCAAATGGGGGAAGTGAAGAGCAGTGAGTGTGCCAGAGGGGCAGGAACTCAGAAAAATATGAAGGGAAACAAAGGACAGAAGCAAAATCAGTATCTGGCAGAAATCAGGCCAGTAAAAACTACTTTGCTAATGAATAAAGATAAATGCAGTGTTGGACTGGATGTGCCACCTTCCAGCATCCTGGTCTGGTTGAAGGTGCCCTGTCCATGGCGGGGGGTGGAACAAGGTGGGCTTTCAGTCTCTTCCCAACACAAACCATTGTGATGAGCCCATGACTCTCTGATTGCAGCACAGGCTCCGTGGCCCCCGCTGTCCCCTCGGGAGTGGCACAGCTGGTGGTGGTGGCAGGCCAAGGGCACAGCCTGGCACAGGCAGCACAGCCTGCCTGGCTGTGCTGGGAAAAGCAACAGGACAGCTGATAAGGGACTCAATTAACTGAGGAAGGGTAATGTAAATAATGCCAGGCAGAGAGGGTGTGTTAGAAACTGATCCTGTCAGCCTGAACTGGCATCTTCTTTTAATGAGATGATGAGCTTGGTTGATAAAGGTAAGAGCACTGTGGTAATGGGTGTCTGTACAGCATCTGAATTGGACCACACCCCGTTTTAATTAAGAAAGTAGAACACTATCAAGTGCAGATAATAAACAAGGCAAACATTAGCAGTGAGCCTGGGTTGGCTCTCGCTGTGGCTGTGGGAGCCCCAAACGCCATGGAGTGGGGACAGCAGGTCAGATCAGCTGCTGCACTTGGCCCTTCCCAGCCTTCTGCTCCCTGTGTCAGCATCTGGACAGTGCTTTTAAGCTCAGACACTTGGAGAAATGTTGTACTGTGCTCTTGCCATCTCAGATGCTGTTATTGTACAGAGCTTTTCTTCCTTTTTTTTGTTTCACAGCAATGTGTGCTCTCTGCTTCTGGTTGTTCAAAACACATTTGTGATGTTTATCCTCTGTTGATTTTAGCAGCAGAGGATCCACTCTTTTCTTCCTCCACTCTTTGCTGTGCAGAATTCCATGTCACAGTCATGCAAACTGGACCTCTGGACCATGGGATGGTGGTGTGGAAGTGGAGATGGGATCCCAGGAGGAGGCTGGCACCCAGGACAGAGAATGTCTGCACTGTGGTGCTCTGGGACTGTTTCTCTGATCTGCCCCCAACATGATTTCTCCATGTTTTCCTTGGTCTTGGTGTTTATCCCTTATCCTGACATCTATACCGGTTTTCTCTGACCTCCTGCAGTCTGGAGTCTTCAGCTCCTCAGTGTTCAGCTCCTCAGTGTTCAGCTCCTCAGTGTTCAGCACCTCAGTGCTCTCTGTCACCTGTGGTTGGCTCTTTGCTCAGGAGCCAGGAGGTCTCTTTTGCTCTCCCACCCTGCAGAATCCCTCATGGGACCGTAAGTGACAGTGGAGAGCTGGGGCTGGTGTGTTGGTGTTGGTTTGATCCCCGTGCTGCAGGTTTGGGATGGGCAGTTCCCACAACACAGTGCTGGGGTCATTGCTGGGCATGAGGACATCCCTGCCCCTCCCTGAGACTGCAGCTTGTCTGCAGAGGTGTGAGCAGCTCAGCTTGCTCTGGGAGTGGGAGATGGAGAGCAGTGCTGAGCAGGGCTTGGCTTCCGTGGCCTGCTAAGAAAGTCAGGGAATCGTGTGTCGTATTCCTTTCCTCAGAAGGAAAATCTGGTGTAGAATATGAAAAGAAAACAAGAGAAGAATGTGTGGGAAGGTGGTGTGGCAAAGTTTTCACTCCTTGTTTTGTTTTGTTTTGTGTTGTGTTGTTGTAGGCAGTGACCCTCATCTCAGCACTGCTCTGCCCGTGGAAGGAATTGAGCACAGACAGTGCTCAAACAGTGATTTTCATAGTCTGCCATACCCTTAATAACATATTCATTTAGTGTTTGATTGATGTAAAGTTATTTCATCTTCTGGCCGCCTGTTTTCAGATGATGAGTATGAATTGGAATCTGTAATTACAGTAATCCATTAGATAGACCTCAGCCTCCTGTCGCTCCCTTTCTGAGACTTCTTTAACACAGAAACACACAGATAAACACATGTGAGCCCTGCACACAACACACCCAGCTGGGGATCCAGGAGGATGTTCCTGGAGCCTGAACCATGGGGATGTTCCTGGTGCCTGAGCCGTGAGGATGTTCCTGGAGCCTGAGCCATGGGGATGTTCCTGGAGCCTGAGCCAGGAGGATGTTCCTGGAGCCTGAGCCATGGGGATGTTTCTGGAGCCGGAGCCGTGAGGATGTTCCTGGAGCCGGAGCCATGGGGATGTTCCTGGAGCCTGAGCCAGGAGGATGTTCCTGAAGCCTGAACCATGGGGATGTACCTGGAGCCGGAGCCAGGAGGATGTTCCTGGAGCCTGAGCCATGGGGATGTTCCTGGAGCCTGAGCCACGGGGATGTTCCTGGAGCCGGAGCCAGGAGGATGTTCCTGGTGCCTGAGCCATGGGGATGTTCCTGGAGCCTGAACCATGAGGATGTTCCTGGTGCCTGAGCCATGGGGATGTTCCTGGAGCCTGAGCCAGGAGGATGTTCCTGGAGCCTGAGCCATGGGGATGTTCCTGGAGCCTGAGCCACGGGGATGTTCCTGGAGCCGGAGCCAGGAGGATGTTCCTGGAGCCGGAGCCATGGGGATGTTCCTGGAGCCTGAGCCAGGAGGATGTTCCTGGAGCCTGAGCCACGGGGATGTTCCTGGAGCCTGAGCCACGGGGATGTTCCTGGAGCCTGAGCCATGGGGATGTTCCTGGAGCCGGAGCCATGGGGATGTTCCTGGAGCTGGAGCCAGGAGGATGTTCCTGGAGCCTGAGCCACGGGGATGTTCCTGGAGCCTGAGCCATGGGGATGTTCCTGGTGCCTGAGCCATGGGGATGTTCCTGGAGCCTGAGCCATGGAGATGTTCCTGGAGCCGGAGCCATGGGGATGTTCCTGGTGCCTGAGCCACGGGGATGTTCCTGGAGCCGGAGCCAGGAGGATGTTCCTGGAGCCGGAGCCATGGGGATGTTCCTGGAGCCTGAGCCATGGGGATGTTCCTGGAGCTGGAGCCAGGAGGATGTTCCTGGAGCCTGAGCCACGGGGATGTTCCTGGTGCCTGAGCCATGGAGATGTTCCTGGTGCCTGAGCCATGGGGATGTTCCTGGAGCCTGAGCCAGGAGGATGTTCCTGGAGCTGGAGCCAGGAGGATGTTTCTGGAACCTGACACTGTTCCAGGCCCAGCATTAAAAGCTGGAAGAGCCAAACCCACAGCTGATGTCGGGAAGTGCTTCCTTAAGGACTCTGACAACAATTAGGAACAGTGTGAAGGTCTCATTTGCTGAATGACAGAGTAAATCATAACTGGAGGCAGTTGCTTAATTAAGAGTGTGCAACTAAATGACTTCTCAATGTTCTGGCAGTTCCAAGAAACCCAGAAGTCATTTCAGGTCAAACAAAATGATTCATTTAACCCTTTGATGCTCTTTTATAAATCTTGTTGCAGTTTTAAGAATTCCTTAAACTTTTACCTTTAAAGTAGAAAGATATATTAAAAAACATTTAATCAAAATAAGGAAAATAAGTGCTGAAATTATTTATTAATAATAAATATTTAAATATAAATAACTATTTAAAGTAAATTAAATAAATATTTCAATAAATAAAACTACTGATTCTTTACTATTAAAGGCTCAGGGAACATTCCACTGCTGCTTCCCCAGGAGCTGGAGGAGGAATTCCCACCTAATCCCTGCTGACATCTCCCTGGCAGGACAGGGTGGTGTTTGGTGTTCTCTCAGTTCCCTGTTCCAGAGCATTATTCCCTCCCAGCCCAGCCCAGTCCAGCCCAGTCCAGCCCAGTCCAGTCCAGCCCAGTCCAGCCCAGTCCAGCCCAGCCCAGTCCAGCCCAGTCCAGCCCAGCCCAGTCCAGTCCAGCCCAGCCCAGTCCAGCCCAGTCCAGCCCAGCCCAGCCCAGCCCAGCCCAGTCCAGCCCAGCCCAGTCCAGCCCAGCCCAGTCCAGCCCAGTCCAGCCCAGTCCAGCCCAGCCCAGTCCAGCCCAGTCCAGCCCAGCCCAGTCCAGCCCAGCCCAGCCCAGCCCAGCCCAGCCCAGCCCAGCCCAGTCCAGCCCAGCCCAGCCCAGCCCAGTCCAGCCCAGCAGGCTCCCCCTCACCTGGTACTCCTCATGGATCTCTGTCCTCTGCCTCATCCAGAGGCTCCAGAGGAGCAGCTGTTCCATACTTGGAACCAGCCCCCTCCCAGCATCATCTTCACACATGAGAGCCCAGTGTGATTGAAGGAAAAGGATTTTCATTTTAAACAGTTTCAGAGTCAGAGTTCCCAGAATGTGCTCCCGTTTTCCACTCCAACAGCAGCTCCCAGAGATCCTGTTGGGGTTCACACCCCCTGTTGGAGGCTCCTCCACACAGAACTGCTGCTGAACTGCAAGGAAGGGAGAGAGGGAGAAAACCAGAATTAGAGAACCCAGCAGAGATCCACCTGGGGAGAATTCCCAGTTGTGCACCCCTGTCTGCTCATTGCCCAGGATTGTTTCACATTTTTCCCATCAGTGACTCTGTAGGATTGACCTCAACCCCAAGAAACTGCTCCCTCAGAAAAGCAGACACCTTGTCATTGGCTTTAAATAACTGTGAACACTGTACAAGAATGTCATGTGTTGCTATAAATAGGTCTCATACCTTTCCAACAGTCAAAGGCTCCATTTCTAAGAGCTGTACCTTTTTTTATTCTCCAAAAATCAGTGATCCCAGGGTCAATTTTAATTTCATGTGCACATCAGATGAACTCATCCCCTACCAACCAGCTCGCTCATGGCTGCAGGACAGACCAGCCAAACTCTATTTTCACCCTAATTCAGCAAACATTTTTCATGAGCTTTACTCTCACTGATGTCAGTGGACACTGACCATTACCTTAAATTATTAATGCACTTAAGTCATAGACCAAAATGAAACCCTGCTCAGGAACGTGGAGAGCCACCTGCACAAACCCCTCAGCCATGGGAGGTTTGGTGCAATTCAGGGATGTCATGGAAACAGAATTTTTTTCTCAGGTTGTTTTATAAGGGTGGGGATTTTGTTCCATTTGGAAAGAGAAGTACAGAGCAAAGCAAGAGGGGTCTGAGGGATCAGGCACGAGGTTAATTTGTGAGCTGGTCAACCCCTTTGGCAGAACAAAGAACTTCCAACAAAAATTAAATGTACAGCCAGGAAATAGCCCAAAAGCTGAATTTGTGGTATGTGACAGGAATGTCATTTCTCAGTAAAAGGATAAATAAAATTTTACAGTATTTCAGCATTTCTGAAATGTATCATTATCAGCCACATTCCAGGTTTTCTGGTATCACATGCTGATTGTACCAACAGCTCACACACGAACCGTCCCTTCCTCTCTTCTTTTTTAAATGTACTCACATGATAGCACCGAGACACAATCTCAAATTCACATCTCTCTACTCCATCAAATGTGCAGCTGCACCTCAAGGGGGGCTGTGACACATTAATGGCAGCAGCACTTGTGGGGAGGAGACGAGAAGTGACATTCTCGCCTCTCTCCCCTGTGCATATTTATATGGAGGGTGCCAGAAATACCCTTTGGAGGTGCTGTTTGTCTGCACAGCTGCTCCTCCCAGCCCACACAAAAGGGATTCCCACCACACCCAGTCCCTTCCTCTCCCCCAGCCTGGGCAACCAACACTGCCCCCATGGCCACTCCCCACTCCCAAAGGCCATGCAGAGTTTTCATCCTTTTAACCTTCTATATGTAAAAAGAAATGAACTGCTCAGCACAAGGCAGGACAGACCTCAGTTTGGGGCAGGACACACCTCAGTTTTGGGGCAGGACAGACCTCAGTTTGGGGCAGGACAGACCTCAGTTTGGGGCAGGACAGATCTCAGTTTGGGGCAGGACACACCTCAGTTTGGGGCAGGACAGACCTCAGTTTGGGGCAGGACAGACCTCAGTTTGGGGCAGGACACACCTCAGTTTGGGGCAGGACACACCTCAGTTTGGGGCAGGACAGATCTCAGTTTTGGGGCAGGACAGATCTCAGTTTGGGGCAGGACAGATCTCAGTTTGGGGCAGGACAGACCTCAGTTTGGGGCAGGACAGATCTCAGTTTGGGGCAGGACACACCTCAGTTTGGGGCAGGACAGATCTCAGTTTGGGGCAGGACAGATCTCAGTTTGGGGCAGGACACACCTCAGTTTGGGGCAGGACAGATCTCAGTTTGGGGCAGGACAGATCTCAGTTTTGGGGCAGGACAGACCTCAGTTTGGGGCAGGACAGATCTCAGTTTGGGGCAGGACAGATCTCAGTTTTGGGGCAGGACACACCTCAGTTTGGGGCAGGACAGATCTCAGTTTGGGGCAGGACAGATCTCAGTTTGGGGCAGGACCTGTTCTGGTCTTATATTCACTTCTCAAGAAGCAGCATTTTGTCACAAACCCATTTTCCAAAGCAGTCCCTATGTATTAGTCTCTAAATTTAACCTGCTGAATCTAAACCAGACTAATTTGATAAAATTAAGGGGACAAATAAAAAATAGTAGGAAGAGAAACAGCTTCAAGGGGTGTGGGAGTTAACCTGAGCCATCTCCCACTTAAACCTCTGTTAGCTCTTAGATTTGTCAGATCAATTTGACCTCAGTTAAACCCACTTACTCCTCTTACACATCCCCACCACGTTTGGCTCTTTGTTTTACAATGCAAGACGAGATAGTATAGAGAATAATTCCAATTATTCCCTGTGTGCTGATGGATTAAGGATGACATATGGCCTGGTGGAGGGTGTTTGGAGGAAAAGGGCCAGATATGGGGACTCTGGCAAAGCTCTCCCTGTTCAGCACTGCTCCAGTGCCAAGTTCAGAGCCTGGGCTGCTGCACTGACTTTAAATGAGGGGGGTGACACCACAACTTCCACAGTGGGCTGAGACAGAGCTGGGGCATTCAGCACGGGGGGAAACATCTGCCAAGCCTCTTCAGCTGGTGGCCCTTTCAGACCTCCCTGGGCAGGGTGTACCCAGAGCTCGTGTTCTAACTGGTACTGAGGTCCCACAGCTCTCTGGGGCTGTGATGCTTTAATACAGCCCACATCAATCTCCTCTCACAAACTGACAGCAAAACAGTTTCAGTCCCTTTGCCTACCAAAAGAATAAATTCAGTGTCTCTCAGCAGCACCAGACACAGGGCACACACCCCACAATACTTAATTTTTAAACAGGTTTTCTACATAAAAACATTTTACTTCTAATACTGTACTTTCACCCTGATTTTCTCATTAGATCTGCAGAAAACCAGCAGCCTGACACTGCTCCAGTCCAGAAGACATTGCAGTGGCACAAGTGAACGTAAAAGGCTTTTGGAAGCCACCCCAAAGCAGCTTCTTTTAATGTAAAGCAGCACAGACCCACCAGCACAGTCACTGTGATTTATGCCACCTGCAATTCTGGCCCACACTATTTAACAGCTTTTATTAAATATTTAATTTTCCTTTTGAATCCTGTCCCTGATCTCTGCCCTTTTCTCCTGGGATGGCTTCCCAGGCAGGCAGCACTGACACCACTTCTATGTGAATATTAAATGTTTATAGTGATTTTTATGTGGATGAGCTCAAGGTGCTCAGCACAGGGACAGGATTAGTCACCTCACCTTTGCAATGGAACTCGCCCTTCACGCTGCTCACAAAACATTCTTTACTGCAAGTTTGTCAGGAGACAACTAAGAGCAAGGGGGAAATGTATCCCCAGAGCCAGAGTTCATCAGTCAAGTGTGAATCTGGCCAGAACAGTGAGGGCAACGTCCCCACTCTCCACAGGGAAGATGCCATTCAATGCTTAATTCACTCCTGCAACTTGCCCCAATCCTTTGTGCCCCTCTGCCAAAGGGGGTCCAATCATCACAGGATATTCTGAGTTGAAAGGGACCCAAATGGAACAACAAGTACAACTCCTGGACCCTGCTCTGGGTGATTTGCATCAGTATGGGTTGGACTCAGTCTGAGGCTAAAGGATGCAATGTCATAAATGTGCATTTTTCCTCCTCCTTTTTAATCTGTGATTTACTACTTTGAGTTTCATTCAGTGAGAAACTTTATTTTTGTTTTTATACAAGGCAACACCTTCAATCAGCACCCAACTAAAAGAAGAAACATTTTTCTAGAGGCACAAATGGTGCTGGTGACTTCAGTGTCACACAACCTGAAGGCCCTTGGCAAATAACCTGACATGTTTCTGGTGAGGGCCTGGGCCAGAAGTTGTGGGTCAGGAGTCCAGTTTGGCACATGCTGAGCTTCAATATACATTAACTGAGGGATCTTGTGTGAGATCAGTCATTTATTCTTATCATGGAATCATAGAGTGGGTTGGGTTGGGTTGGGTTGGGTTGGGTTGGGTTGGGTTGGGTTGAGCTGGGTTGGAAGGGACCTTAAAGATCATCTAATTTCACCCCCCCACCAGTTCTTGGCTTGCCCTGGTTTTTCACAGAATGTTCCAGCAACTCAAGGAGTCTCTTCAGAAGCTGAAATGCAATTTAGCTCCTGGAATGTCATATTTTATTTAAACCACAAAATGGATCTTAATTTGTGATATGCACAAGCCACATCGATAGGCCAGAATGCTGCAATTGCTCTCTGTTTTTCAGCAGGGAGACCTGAGGGTGTGCAGTGGGTGTGTTTGGGCCCTCTGAGACCCTCAGAGTGAGCACAACCCCCCCCCCCAGCTGCAGTGCAGGAACCTTTACAGCTGGTGCCACCCCAGCTCACCAGAGGGGCAGGTCCAGCCTCTTACACCGACATGGTCATGGCACCAAAACCCCCACGGCCACTTGTCCTTGGCCTTTGACATCTTCAGAATGTGCCACCACTAAATGGCACAGAATCATGGAGGCATTAAGGTTGGAAAAGACCTCCAATACCTTCAAGTCCAACCTTTGCCCGAATACCCTTTTGCCCCGTGAACCACACCCCAGTGTGCCAGGGCCACTTGTCTGTTGAACGTTTCAGGGACGGTGACGCCACCACTGCCCTGGGCAGCTCCAGTGCTTGACTATTCCTTCAGTGAGAGAGGCACAAGCTCTTGTTTTCAAAAGGCTGTTGTTTAATTAATATCTGTAATTCCCAGCTAAAGGGTGAAGCCCAGCAGAGCTGAGTCCACCAGCAGGTGTGTGTCTGGGTTGAGCCCCCCATCAGTTGCCATGGCACTGCACACTGGCAGCAAAAATCAATCCTGGCAAATGATTTGCTTTCCTAAACCTGCAGCCCTTTGACATTAAAAAAGTGGGGAAACAACACGTGAAGTCAGCCCATCAGGGGCATCTGACCAGCCACCCCTTCCCCTCAGGAGCAAACCCAGGCTGAACAGAGCAAGAGGGTTTGACCCCAGAGAGAAAATACAGAGGGAAGAACAATCAGAGCTGCAGAGTGAAGATCAATTGAAATACACTTATTTCCTTCAACGCAACCCTGAGCTTCGACTCTGTACAGACACAAACACGTATCTACAGAGCTGAACAAACTCATAAATTATTCTTTAACTGCAAGAAACTATTAGATGTGAAATCATGGGAAAGTTGTTAAATGGGGCTGGCTAATGTTTACAGAGGGTGGAATGTTCTGTACCCTCCGATGCAGCAATACAGACCACACTGATACTTGGGAATCATAATAACCAACTGTTACGTGATGGCAGAGCTGCAGTGTTGGACTGAAGGATGTCACATAAACTCCACTCCAGTTTCCTCAAAGGGGGCTGATGGGCCTTTAATCATTAAACCCCAGTGAGCAGCTGATGAACCAGGGCTCCATCCACCCCCTCAGGTCCACCCACCCCCTCAGTTAAACTCGTTAGAATTTACAGAGGAAATTCAATTCACTCTTCCCATCACTGAAGAAGATGGGGCTGTTTTCAGCAATCCCAGCCTGGCTCCCAGAGGGTGGTGCTCAGCCCTGCCCAGGTGTGTGCCTGTCTGTGCTGGGGCTGCAGGTGAGCCCAGACCCTGCACACCCCGAGCAGATCCAGAGAACTCACAGCCCAAACACAGGTGGGTACTGCTGCTTTTGAGGCTGGTTTGTGTGAGGCTCCCAGAGTGGGCAGGGAGATCCCTCTGCCCAAGGGCCTCAGGAGGCACCTGGGATGGGGCTGCAGGAGCCGGGAAAACCCCACAGTGCTGCAGTCCAGCTTTCAGTTTGGGTTCTAGATTCAGGGTCACTTTGCAGCATTGCAGAGCTGTTCATGGGCTGCTGTTTCCTGGGGTGCTGTTGGCAGGTTTATACCCATCATGGCATCCATCCTGCACCTGGGTCAGGGCAACCCCCGCAATCCACTCAGACTGGGGGATGAACACATGGAGAGCAGCCCTGGGAGAAGGATCTGGGGGTGCTGGTGGGTGAGAGGCTGGACATGACCCAGGTGTGGGCACTGGGACCCAGAAACCAGCCTGGACTGATCCTGCCATGTGGGCAACAAGGAAGGGTGGGATTCTGCCCCTCTCAGGTGAGACCCCCCCCTGCAGAGCTGCCTCCAGCTCTGGGGGCAGCACAGGAAGGACATGGACCTGTTGGGGGAGTTCCAGGGGTGGCAAAAAGAGGATCAGAGGGATGGAGCAGCTCTGCTGTGAGGAAAGGCACTGAGAGTTGGGATTGTTCAGCCTGGAGAAGAGAAATCTTTGGGTGATTTAATTGTGGCCTTCCAGTACCTGAAGGGACCTGACAGGAGAGATGGGGAGAGACAATTTACAGGGGCCTGGAGGGACAGGACACAGGGAATGGCTTCCCAGTGCCAGAGGGCAGGGTTTGATGGGATATTGGGATGGAATTCCTGGCTGGGAGGGTGGGCAGGCCCTGGCACAGGTTGGGCAGAGCAGCTGTGGCTGCCCCAGCCCTGGGAGTGTCCCAGGCCAGGCTGGACAGGGCTTGGAGCACCCTGGGCTGGTGGGAGGTGTCCCTGCCCATGGCAGGGGTGGCACTGGGTGGGCTTTGGGGTCCCTCCCAATCCCAACCATTTGTGATTCTGTGATAATAGAATCCTTTATTTTGGGAAGGACCTCTGAGCTCTTCACGTCTGACCATTAACCCAGCACTGCCAAAATGGCCTATTCAAGGCTCTACTATTCCAAGTTTCACCAAATTATTTTTGAAACTGGGACTCTCCCTCCTGTGCATGTACATGTTCCACAGCTCTTGGGCTCAGCCAGGCAGGGAAAATGCAGTTCAGTCAAGGACACGTTCCTGTGTTGTAACATCTCTCATTTTCCTCATTCCCAGCCTCTCCTCATGTTCTCTCTAATCTTTTTCCAACTCTCAAGCCTTTCACTCTCAGGAAAGACTCACTTAGCTCAGGAACACTCTTGGCAAGTGAGGGAGGGGGAAGCTGAACCAGCCAGTCACAAAGGTGGAATTGCACACGTCCAATTTGCAATGACTGTACTTAAGATGCACTCAAAGACAACGACAGCACCTTCATTGCTTGTTATTGCTTCTTACAGCAACTTACCCCATTACTGAAAACTAAATCCCAGAATCCCACTGCATAATGATTGTGGGTTTTCTTTCCTGAATATCACATAAAACCCCTCAAAAAACTATGAACAATTTTAACCAAAACTGCAAATAGCAAGGAAATTCTGCATCCAAGCCTAGAAACTTATTATTCTTGGAAAGATGAAGAGAACTTGAAGGCTTTTAATTAGCACTGGAGTGTTTGTCACAGGACAGGGATTTAGAAACGAAGCAGTGCATTAAGGATGGAGCATTTTCCTTTGATCCTTTCCAATTCACCCCCTGTCTCTTATTTCAATTTCTTGTTCATTTTTAATTTAAATGTGTGCTTGACAGAAATGTTAAAATGTCATAGAAATAAATTGTTGCTCATTCATTTTTAAATTTATGTTTGCTTTAGACGAGCTGTTGGCAGACTCTGAGATGTTCCAACACCCATGAAATCCATCAATGATCACAGGGAGAAGGTGGGACCCTCCACATTCTCACGCCTGTGGCTGATATAAGGAAGAAACTCTTCCCTGGGAGGGTGGGCAGGCCCTGGCACAGGTGCCCAGAGCAGCTGTGGCTGCCCCAGCCCTGGGAGTGCCCAAGGCCAGGCTGGACAGGGCTTGGAGCAGCCTGGGCTGGTGGGAGGTGTCCCTGCCCATGGCAGGGGGGACACTGGGTGGGCTTTGGGGTCCCTTCCAACTCATGGGTTTATGATTGTCTAACTGAAACTCAGGAGGAAGGTCTGTCCTTCCCAGGATTTCTGTAATTCCTGATACAATTTCCTTCACTCACTTTCTGGACAAAACCTGTCACAACAGAATCCTGCAGTGACTTTAAATCTACTCTGAATACCAGGGGGACTCTCATAGTGAAAGTACTGGGAGAATAATTTGGATGTTTTGTAAGTGGATTATCCAAAAACCTCATGACCTTCACAGGTCTGGGTGCCAGTAGGAACTGCAAAGCTCAGGTTATCGACCACTGATCTTCCATTATCCTGCAAATTCACAGATTTCAAATGCAACTTGGAATTAAAAAAGCTGAAAAGAGTGAGAATGAAGGAGCACAGCAGAGGAATGATGGTGTTACACTGTGGAGGAGGAAAGGACTTTCATTGCAAGGGTTGGACATGTGGATTATACTCAGGGAACTTTGAAGGAGAGGTCTCAGCTGTGTCTTGTCCCAGCAGTGAGTGTGGCTGAAATCCCTGAGATGAAGCCCAGCATTGCTGCCCACACCTCAGGGTGTGCTCACCAGCAAGGGAGAGCTGGAATACAATTCCACACACTCTTTTCCTCTCAGTCAAGGATGCATCAGTGCAGAGGTGATTTCTGTGAGGGTGCACCATGTGCTGCTCATGGAGAGGCCTGAGGTGCCAGCAGAGATGTCTTCACCAGCAGGTGAGGTGGTGTGGAGGAGCTCTGGTGCTCTCATCACAGGCCAAAGGCAGAGTGAATGTTGGCCACAGAAACCTGGGCAAGGCTCAAAAGCTCAAGAGGGAAGCCAAAAGTGCATTATGAGAACCCCAGCAGGGCTCCCACCAGGGACGATGGGCTGCAAATCTGCCTGAGGGGGAGCAGGGGGAGCCAGGGCAGAGGCTCAGCTTGGGCTCCTTCCAGCTTGAATCAGAAGGAACCAAACACTGCCCATCCCAGGGCTCTGGGCACCTCTGTCTCTCTGCTGCCAGGCCTGTCCCATGTACCAGCTGGATGGGAAAAGGGCAAAGAGAAAGGTGGTCTAATCCTTCTTACCTTGGGACAGATGGTGAGAAGTCAGACCCTGTGGCTCAGCCTCCTGCAATCCCAACTGCTGAACCCAACAAAGGATGTGCTGCTGGAGAGGAAGCAGAGGAGGGGAATCTGGCCAGAGGCGGGACAGTATTTCATGGGTTTCAAACATGTGTGTGTGTTCAGACAGGGAATCAGAAGCAGCACATGCCCCCTGTTCCCATGGCAGTGACTCTGCCTGTGCCACGGGATGTGCCCCTGCTGTGCCCACCACACAGGCAGCACCTCTGTCAGCAGCTGCACACCTGGACTTAACCAAGCCAAACATGAGAAGGGGCAATGCCAGAGACACAGAAAGCTTGTCAGATCTTGGCAAATGTCCTAAAATTTGGCTCTGAACACGTACACAGGGAATAGTCTGTCAGCAGTTCATGTGAGGACTCGTGATTTGGAGCACACCCTGTGGTGGGAGCAGCTCCCCAAGTGCTCCCTCCCAGGCCCTGCCCCTTGGACAGGGATCCCAGCAAACCCCCCTCAAAACTACAGGACCAGAGATGAGATTCTTGCTGTTTGCTTGAGATCATGAATGGAATACCTCCCTGAGATGCAGAAGGACACAGGCTGGCACTGGGAAAGGTGGCTCGAGTCAGAATTTTGAAAGCATTTGTATTCCTACAGTCATAAAGCATCAAGGGAATCCACTGCCACAGTCTTCATGCAAACACTTCTTAGCCTGAAACATAATGGAATGTAAAAGAAAGGAAATGAGAAAATGTGAGGAGTGTGATTTGCCTTTTGCTCATCTCTACAAATTGCTTGGCACAACCCTGTTGGTTACTCCAGGAATGTGAGTGTGCAGGAGTTCTGCCTGGTTATTACCATTTCCAGCAGAAGTCAGCCCTGCCACACGCAGAGCTTGGGACTCCCAGGTGATCATCATTAGTAGATCCAATCCCAGCACTCTGAGGAGCACATTAACACCACAATTTTCAGGTACATCTCTAGTAACACTTTCTGACAGCCAGAGCCATAAAGTGCTGCTGCTCCCACCCTGATAAACGGCTTCCTGAAGTGTTTTATGGAATATTCATCACTCTGTGGAAATAATGTGGCTCTCAGAATATTATTATCCACCCTTTTCTTTTGAGCTTCTCCAGGCAGGGTGGTCTGTTCTCACCAGCTGGATCTCCAGGCACCACAACTGAGCAGAGAGCAGCCCACCAGTCCGTGCAGCCCTCCCAGTGTCCCCAGGGCAGCTTCAGGGCCTGCAGCTCAGCCACAGGATATCAGTTTAATGGCACCTTTCAGTACCTGACCAGAGCGGCAGCACCTCAAAGCTGGAGTAAAGAGCACAGCAAGGTGGAGCAGAGGTGGTGAAACAGCCTGTGTGAGACACATTCGAGCTGGAGGCTGCTAAAGTCACATTTCTCCCCATGTTATCACAGAATCCAAGACTGGTTTGGGTTGGAAGGGGCCTCACAACTCATTTCCTTGCCATGGGCAGGCAGAGCTTCCCCCAGCCCAGGCTGCTCCAAGCCCCATCTCACCTGACCTTGAACACTTCCAGGCTTGGCCCATCCCTCAGGTGAGGAGGGAGAGGTGCCCACCCCTCTGTGGCTGCCACGGGCTCTCTCATTTCCAGATCTCTGTCTGGGCAGGGGGTGTGTGGGGCAGATTTCCTCTCCAGCTAACGAGGCTCACAGGGTGCCACAGGACTCCCTCACACTCGTTACAACACCTCTCTTGGTGCCACAGTTGGTGCCCTGGCAGTCCTCACACCCCCCCAGCCTGTGAGCTCTGCCTGCCCACCAGGCTGAGTGAGGGACCTTCACCATGTGCCACCATGACCTGGACTTCTGACTTTCCCTCCCTTGAATTTCATTCCCTTAAAAGTTCAATTTCTTGGCAATTCTTTCAGCCTCTGCAGATCAAGGCTGTGGGGGATTCAGTGGCAGCAGCTCTGCCTGCACAGGGCAGGCCATGGGCTGGCCCAGGAGGGTGCCCATGCCCTCGGGTTTGGCTGCCTTGGCTCTCCAGTCCAGGGCTGGGAACTGCACTGGTGGTGCCAAGTGCTGCTGGAGGGGGTGTTTAACCTGAGCAAAGGGGAAGGAGAAGCCATCAGATGAATATTCACTTGCAATCAGGATCCAGAGCAGAACTCACCTCTCCAGAGACAAGCAGTGACTGTCCACAGGCACGGTGGTGTCCAGCCTCTGTCACCTGGTAATTAATATCCCTCTGCTGTCACCAATTACTTGGTGCTAAATTTATGTCAATAATTTCCATTCCACATCTTCCCTCCAAAGCCAGAAACCTGCCCCTGTGCATTCCCTGTCTCACCCCCTCCAATGTAAGGGCTCCCAGACTGGCAGGAAGGGATGACTGACAGCTGCCCATCAGAAGTGCTGCCCACAATTCGTCTGCTGCAGAGAATGGCCCATCCTGAGGTTCTCTAGAGGTTTCCATAATGTATGAAAGGATTTTAATCTTCCCAGGTTACTTTATGTGTCTGAGGGAATAGCTCTCTGAGGGCTTGATAAGTCAGAACTGAAATAATTCCTGCCTTGAATAAAGTCTGTGAAAATCTGCATTAATTTTCCCTGAAGTCCTGGCAGGCCATTGGTGCAAACTGTGTTCACAGTGTGGTCCTGAGCTCCAGCCCCTCGTTGTAGAGGGAGGGGGGTTTTGTTGCACCACTGTCTGGCAGCTGAAGGAAAATGGTCCACAGTTTCCCAGTTTTTGTAAAGCAGCATCCTTGTGAAAATCAGGTTTGTTCTTGAGCTGGTGAACATCTGAAGGGCTTTGCCATGAGCAGGATCAGTTGGGTGTTTGCAGAGGTGCCCAGTGGCACAGCACTAAGGAAACCACCCTGAGTGGCTTTGGGAGGGTGTGTAATGTTCTAGATCTCATGTACCATCAGAGGGAGATTTATAGATGGTACCTGCATGTCTGGAGTGACAGCTGGAGGATGGATGCTCTGACCACCTGGGTTTTCACCTTCCCATTGCCACTGATTTATTTCAGTGTCTCAGAATGCACCACTGAGTGCACTTTGCTTGACTTGTTGAACAAAAATCAGATTTGACAGGAAACCTCATATGAAAGGAAAGCTGGCACAGCAGTAGTAGATTTGATCTCCATAAGCATTTGGAAACCCAAGAAATACCAATATAGAGACACTTTGAATTGTTGGCTGTGTTTTCTCTGGATGCTGAGGCAAAAAATTTAAATAGCAAATGTTTGAGTTCACCACAGAACAATAAATCTACACGTTAGAGGAAACCTCCCTTTCTTCCCAAAAGCTGCAGGTAGAGCAGTCTGTGTGTTTTACACATCACTGGATGACACCTCATTCACAGTGTGGCACTGGGCAACACATTGGCATTTATTTATCCCTATTTCCCTTGGTGCCAAGCTTCATGAGAGCCTTCACATTGGCATTTATTTATCCCTATTTCCCTTGGTGCCAAGCTTCATGAGAGCCTTCACATTGGCATTTATTTATCCCTATTTCCCTTGGTGCCAAGCTTCATGAGAGCCTTCACATTGGCATTTGTTTATCCCTATTTCCCTTGGTGCCAAGCTTCATGAGAGCCTTCACATTGGCATTTATTTATCCCTATTTCCCTTGGTGCCAAGCTTCATGAGAGCCTTCACATAAAGTCCTGGCCATCACTTAGGTCAGAAAACAAAGGTAGGGCTCTGGTGAAGTTGTGCTGGGGGTCCTGGGGCACTGCTGCCCCCAGAGAGGAGGGCACTCCTTGGTGCAACCACCCCTGCCTGGGCAGCCCAGAGGTCAAACACCAAACCAACTGTGGGGCAGTGGAAAGAGGTTGGCCAAGGCCAAGATGAAACTGGGTGGAGGTGAAAGAGGAGGCTGCAAAGGCGTGTGCAGAGAGCCTGGCAGAGCGTGGCATTCCCGAGTGCCCCAGGGCTCTGGGGGGCGGGAGGGCAGGGCACAGGGCACAGCGACCACCCTGGCACTGTGCACAGCACTGACAATGCCAGAGAGATGTCTGTGTCCTGGCTGGTGTCCTTCCCTGCTGGTCACTGGGCCCATAACTCAGTTCTGGGCCGTTGGGGCTGCTCCTTCCTGGATCGTGACTCAGATGATTTGAATGCCCATCCAGTCCATGCCATTATGTAAATTATTATCCAACATTATGCCAGACAGAAATCCAGCAGCATATAAGGAAAAGTGGATGCTTTGTATGAGAGGGTCATGATAGATAAAAATGATAATGGACACTGTAGTGCCATAATCAAAGTCTAATTGTCTCATTAATTAAGAGCAATATTCAGTTATGTATTGGGTCCTGGAGCGATTATGACTCAAATGCCTACGAGAACTCGGATTTATGCTCTGCCTCGCAGTTTGCAGCCAGGCAAAGCCTTTTGTGGAGGTCAAACTCTTCAGCTGCTGCTCTAAAAAGTGGTTGAACTTCAGGCATGGAGAGTCCTGGCTGTGCCACTCGGGCTGTGGCCACTGTCACTGCACCCAACAGGCACAGCCTGGCACCAGCTGGCACAACCCGGGCACGAGCAGCCCAGGCACCTGGGGGGACCCATCTACCCACCACTCACAGTGCAAACACCCCAGTGACTCCCTCCCCTCTCATTTTTGACACCAACCAGGCTAAGTTTCCTGCCAAATGTGAACCACTGGTAACAGTGGCTGTTCTGGGGTAATTAGATCAAGATTCAAGCAATTTGCTGTAGGGCCTGATCTCAGACCATCTTTCACATGTCTCTGTGCTAGATCTGTCTTTAAATTATATTATAATGAGCTCGGCAGCACTATTAATAATCCAGCAAATCATGGGAGAGTGTGGTTTGATTTCATTGCTATAATGTGTGCAATCCAAGTAGGTGACTGCTGCAAGTTTCTGCCTTTTTTAATCATAAAAATCAAATAGTAAGATACATGAGCTTCTAAAAATTAAAAATAGTTGAGCTCCTTTACAGTAATAAAATGGATTAAACATGGGAAGTTTAACAATTTATTGCGAGGTGGTGTGATTCATTTAAATGTCATTGGGGTACTACCTCTGGGGTTATTTTATTTAAATGTTGTGGTTTCTGGTTTTAATAAAGGAATATTTGCCTCCCTTCAGGTGGATGAGGTGGGTCTGGAGCCTCTCACAATAGGAGGAAAAGGGGTTTGATTTCCACTTTCTGTGTTTCTGGGAGGTTTTCCCACCACAGGGTGAAAGGAGGGAGGAGGAGCAAAGAGAATGAAGTCTCTGCTCGGTGATTTTAGGACTATCTCCAAACTTCATGTCATTTGGTGCCTGAAAGGAGCACCGAGGTTGAGTTTGCTGTGCTTGGTTGTGCAGGTGGATACACAGGAAGGGGCTGGGCAGGATAGGAGGATGGAGCTGGGCCCACTGTTGGTGAGGGAGGGCGAGTGCCAGGCTGTGGGAAGGCACCAGGGACCTTCCCAGGGCTCTTTATTGAGACTTCTTTAAAATTCTGATTAATGACTTGGGCAGAGAAAGAGGGAAATTTGCTGACAATGCAAAGAGGAGAGATCTTGTCAATGCAGGAGGGGCCTGGACCACTGCACAGAATGAACAGGATGCCCATAAGAGCTGCAGGAACGTGACTGGGATGGAGCCTCCCATTGGGGAGGCAGGAACGAGCAGCTGGGGCTGAGCCAGCAGGAGAAGGACGGGCAGCAGAGCAGCCCTGCCAGGCTCTCGGTGCCCTCCATGCCCTGTGCTGGCCCCAGGGGGCAGGAGGAGGGGGATGCAGAGCCTTACTGGGAATAGGGGTCTGCAGTGGGATGGGAATGCAGAGCCTTACTGGGAATAGGGGACAGCAGTGGGATGGGAATGCAGAGCCTTACTGTGAATAGGGGGCTGCAGTGGGATGGGAATGCAGAGCCTTACTGGGAATAGGGGGCTGCAGTGGGATGGGAATGCAAAGCCTTACTGGGAATAGGGGGCTGCAGTGGGATGGGAATGCAGAGCCTTACTGGGAATAGGGGACTGCAGTGGGATGGGAATGCAAAGCCTTACTGGGAATAGGGGGCTGCAGTGGGATGGGAATGCAGAGCCTTACTGGGAATAGGGGGCTGCAGTGGGATGGGAATGCAAAGCCTTACTGGGAATAGGGGGCTGCAGTGGGATGGGAATGCAGAGCCTTACTGGGAATAGGGGACTGCAGTGGGATGGGAATGCAAAGCCTTACTGGGAATAGGGGGCTGCAGTGGGATGGGAATGCAAAGCCTTACTGGGAATAGGGGGCTGCAGTGGGATGGGAATGCAGAGCCTTACTGGGAATAGGGGGCTGCAGTGGGATGGGAATGCAGACCCTTACTGGGAATAGGGGACTGCAGTGGGATGGGAATGCAGAGCCTTACTGGGAATAGGGGGCTGCAGTGGGAACAGGACAGGCTGCAGAAACATTGTTTGCCTCATTGGTGGTGATTGGCTGATGACATGGGGACGGTGCTGGTGATCAGCTGCAGATCCCAAAGAGATGCCCATTAGTGCTGTGATTCTTGTTTCATGTATTATCTTCTATCCATGGAAAGGAAACATAAATTATAGTGATTCTTCTTCTCTTATTTTACTTTCATTTGAAAATTCAAAAGGTGCAAAGTTTCATTGAATTTCCACTTTCTGGAGCTGCTGAGCAGCCAGCACCACTTCACAAGCTGTTTCTGTCAGCCTGGATCCACACTGCTGCTGGAGAGTGAATCCTGCTTGCAAGTCCTTTTGGAGCACATCCACTTCTCATTGCTTTTCTTCTAATAAAAATGTCAAGAAGAGAAATAGAACATATGCAGAAATGTTCTTGATTTCACCCTCTCTACAGAACAAATGTAAATGAAAAGTTCAGGTATTTGGAGGCCATGGAAGATGCAATCCCAGCTCTCTGCTGGTGCTGGAGGTCTGTGGGCAGCAGTGGGGTTGGGTTGGGGGCTGTGAACTGGGAGAGCCTGAGAGGAGGAGGAGGAGCTGCCATGAAGTCTGTGGGTCTGCCCTGAATTTTGAATCAAGGGCTGAAGAGAAGGGTGATGGTGACTGGTTCATCTCCTGTCTCCAGTGCTCTCCAGAGAGGGTCACAGGAAAAGGCTGTGTCAGCCTTTGGAACGTGTCCTTTGATATTGCATGTTTGACAACCCAAAACATCCTCCTCAGCAGTTGGAGAGACATAAACACCAGTGTAAGAGATCTTGTTGTTTCCCTTTTCTCAAGTACAGGGATAAATATAGATTCAGTGAGGGTGAGAGACAGTAAATTAAAATTCTGAAAGAAAATGTTTCTTTGCAAGTTGTGCTGCTCATTGTGATGAGCAAACATTGAGAGCTTCCAGTAACAGAGAGAGGAGACTGGTCCAGGAAGGCATGGGAGCAGCTTGGGAGCAGCTTGGGAGCAGCTTGGGAGCAGCTTGGGAGCAGCTTGGGAGCAGCTTGGGAGCCAGGGTTCTTTGGGCATGGGAAAAGCCTCACCCACCTAAGACCCAGTTCTGGGGCAAAGCAGGTGACAGCAGGCAGGGACCCTCCCCTGGAGGGGAGAGGGGCTGGGACAGCAGGCAGGGACTGTCCCCTGGAGGGGAGAGGGACTGGGACAACAGGGAGCGACCCTGCCCTTGGGAGGTGAGGGGCTGGGGACAGAAGGCAGGTACCCTCACCCCTCTGAGGGACTGGGACAGCAGGCAGGGACTGTCCCCTGGAGGGGAGAGGGACTGGGACAACAGGGAGCGACCCTGCCCTTGGGAGGTGAGGGGCTGGGGACAGAAGGCAGGTACCCTCACCCCTCTGAGGGACTGGGACAGCAGGCAGGGACTGTCCCCTGGAGGGGAGAGGGGCACAGCAGGCAGGGACTGTCCCCTGGATGGGAGAGGGGCACAGCAGGCAGGGACTGTCCCCTGGAGGGGAGAGGGGCACAGCAGGCAGGGACTGGTCCCTGGAGGGGAGAGTGGCACAGCAGGCAGGGACTGGTCCCCGGAGGAGAGAGGGGCACAGCAGGCAGGGACTGTCCCCTGGAGGGGAGAGGGGCACAGCAGGCAGGGACTGTCCCCTGGAGGGGAGAGGGGCATAGCAGGCAGCGACTGTCCCCTGGAGGGGAGAGGGGCACAGCAGGCAGGGACTGTCCCCTGGAGGGGAGAGGGGCACAGCAGGCAGGGACTGGTCCCTGGAGGGGAGAGTGGCACAGCAGGCAGGGACTGGTCCCCGGAGGAGAGAGGGGCACAGCAGGCAGGGACTGTCCCCTGGAGGGGAGAGGGGCACAGCAGGCAGGGACTGTCCCCTGGAGGGGAGAGGGGCACAGCAGGCAGGGACTGTCCCCTGGAGGGGAGAGGGGCACAGCAGGCAGGGACTGTCCCCTGGAGGGGAGAGGGGCACAGCAGGCAGGGACTGTCCCCTGGAGGGGAGAGGGGCACAGCAGGCAGGTCCAGCTGTCACCACTCTGGCAGCACAGGGCACTGGGGGGATGTGGCACAGCCGTGTCCTGACACACACAGGGCAGCTTTCAGCTCCCTCCCTGCTCTGCTTTTATCTTCCCTTCCATCACACAGCCAGTGAAAAGATAACTTGGTCTTTCACAGCTTGACCTGAATCTGCAAGACTGGCAGAAGTAAACATCTCCTGCTTCCCACCCTGAACAATTTGATATGCAGCTCTGAGAGAGGCTGAAAAAAGAAGCCTTTCATCTTCCTTTCCTAAAGTAATTTTTTATCATATTCTAAATTCATAGATAAAACCCCAGGCGATTTTATTGGATTAAGAATGACCACAAACATCACAGAGTGTCTCCCCATGACATTAATATGCTCGTAATTGATATATTTGCTCTGGTCTCCTCCTGGGGGTGAGATCACTGCCGTTCCCCAGGTGCTCAGCATCTCCTCAGACCTCCCTGCACACACACGGGCACAGGTGTGTGTTTATCTCCAGTGCCAAAATCCAGCAGAACAGTAAATTATGCAGCTCACTCAGGAACAAATCTGCTCAAGTGGGGTGTTCTCTGATTGTTTTTCTGGAAAGCAAAACGTGGCCCAAGCACAAGTCACCAGGAGGATGAGACCCCAATTCCATGAGGTGCCAGCCGGGCAGTGCCCCCACCACGTCCCACAGCTGGAACTGGCTGCAGTGCTGGAGTCCTGCTGGGAGTCCTGCTGGCTGTTTCAGTGCTAATCCCAATATTCCTAAATATTAACTCATCCTGTTGACTGCAGCCCAGCTGCAGGAGATGTTTATCTGCTCAGTTTTGAAAGATCAACTGCTGCACTTAATTATGTGAGAAACTAACCCCAAACACTCTGTGTTTCTTGATATGCTTTTACATACTTTGACAAAGCCCTGCTGCACTTTTCTGGCAGTCCCAGACTCCTTGTCTACCAAAATAGTCCTGAATGGCCAGTGATAACCTGCTCAACTAAAAGTGTCGTGTCCAGCCCTCCCAGAAAAATAAATTACCTGTCTGAGGGAAAGGTAAATCTCTGGATGGAAGTGAAAGCATGATAAAAAGTGGAAAGTGATAGAAAAGCATGATAAAAAGAAGTATGATAAAGTCAGGATAAAAAGTTCTTAATTCAACTTTGCCAGGCAGGAGGTGGATCTAATTTTCACTTTAAATAGACTCTGGCTCTAGTTTTTATTCTACTGTTTAATGACAAGATTAATTACTGTAGGAATCTCTAGTAAGTCTGTTACTGCTCACTGCCTGCACTGACTCAGCCCCACAGCTGGCTCTGGACAGGCTGGACTGGGGGGCCAAGGCCAACAGTGGGAGGGGCAGCAGGGCCAGTGCCAGGTCCTGCTTTTGGGTCCCCAAAGGCCATGGAACACTCCAGGCTGGGGGAAGAGCAGCTGGAAAGCTGGAAAAGGCCCTGGCGGTGCTGGTCGACAAGCACTGAACACAAGCCAGGTGTGCCCAAGTGGGCAAGAGCCCAGTGGCACCTGAGCTGTGCCAGCACTGGTGTGGCAGCAGGACCAGGGCGGTGCCCATGGTGCCCTGTGCTGGCACTGCTGAGGCACCTCCAGCCCTGGGGGCAGGTTGGGCCCCTCAGACAAGAAGGCAGTTGGGGGCTGGAGCATGTCCAGAAAAGGGAACAGAACTGGGGAGGGGTCTGGAACGTGAGTCTGGATCCAGAGTTCCCTGGAGGAGACAGAAAGGTTGAGTACAGGGAGGGTTTGGGTCCTCTCTTACTCTCCTGCTGAGGGCAGGGTTTGGGCATTAATGGCAGTGCCCTCCCTGCCCTGGCAGCTGTGGGAGCAAACCCTGAGAGGAGGGCAGGGCAGGGCAGAGCTCCCTCTGCCCTTTGCTGGGAATTCCTCCTGGGGTGTGAGGATCTGTGTGCCCACAGCCTCGAGCAGGGACTGCTGATGAGCACCCAGAGACAGGGCCTGGGCCTGGGGCTTTGTTCTGCTTTTTTTGCTCAGTAACAATTTTCCTGCCCAGCTCCAACAGCTGAAATTGCATTTGGCTTGATCTTCTTGGATCTTCACAGCACTGAAAACCAAAGAAAATTAAAGGACAGGGATTTTTGCATAATTTCACTCATACTAAGAATTTCCAATTACGAAGGCATAAATTGATCCTCTTTGCTTTAATATCTTGGGCTTTTTCCCTCTGCACACAGATAGCAGCTGAGTTTTAATTCATTTTAATTCTATTACCATGCCTAACTTCATGCACTGTGATAAGTATCTCTCCTGTACACAAATGCCTTTGAGAACTACCCATCAAGTACTTATTTAACCTCATTGTGGAAGGGAATAATGGCATTTCCTGTATGTGTTTATTTTGCCTCATTTATAGAGCAAATTAACTTTTTTACACAAACACAGTGGTGTTTCTTTTTCCATTGCCATTGTTCCCAGTGAGGCTCCACGTTCTGGGCTGCATTCCCTGAAGGTTCCAAACATCTCTGTTAGTGCTCCACTCATTTCAGTCTTAGCATTATTATTAAATATCATTACAATGTGACACAACTTCTACTGAGGTGGGTGAGATCAAATTCTTACAGGAAAAGCAACACATTTAACTTATGATTTGGATGAAAATTCTGTCTTTTAGAAAAGAAATGTCAAGTTGCTACATAGAAACGTGTGTGCTGTGTTATATTTGCTGCATAGAGCTAAAGAGAATAAAAGATCTTTTTATTGTTGTTACTCCACTCCTTCTGACAGCCTTTGCAGAGAAAATTATGTAAGCCAGTCCAAAGTACTCAAAAAATCCTCCAGTGTGATGGATATTTTATGCTATGGAAATAAAACTGCTGCAGTCAATCATAATTACAGGCCATTGATACAAACAAAACCCAATTTCTCAGGGTAGAGGACGTTGTGACACGGACTTGGAATTCAGCAGGAGGAGAGCACTGAAAGGTGGGCAGCTGTGACTGGCACTGTCCTCATGGCCAAAGTACAGAATGGTCCTGAACAATGCCAGAGGCCTGGGGGGTCCTGCTGGGGTCAGGGCACTGCCCAGCTGGGGGGTCCTGCTGGGGGTCAGGGCAGTGTCCAGCTGTGGGTCCTGCTGGGGTCAGGGCAGTGCCCAGCTGTGGGTCCTGCTGGGGCTCAGGGCACTGCCCAGCTGGGGGGTCCTGCTGGGGGTGAGGGCAGTGCCCAGCTGTGGGTCCTGCTGGGGTCAGGGCACTGCCCAGCTGGGGGGTCCTGCTGGGGTCAGGGCACTGCCCAGCTGGGGGGTCCTGCTGGGGGTCAGGGCAATGCCCAGCTGGGGGGTCCTGCTGGGGTCAGGGCACTGCCCAGCTGGGGGGTCCTGCTGGGGTCAGGGCAATGCCCAGCTGGGGGGTCCTGCTGGGAGTGAGGGCACTGCCCAGCTGGGGGGTCCTGCTGGGGTCAGGGCAATGCCCAGCTGGGGGTCCTGCTGGGGGTCAGGGCAATGCCCAGCTGGGGGTCCTGCTGGGGGTCAGGGCACTGCCCAGCTGGGGGGTCCTGCTGGGGGTCAGGGCACTGCCCAGCTGGGGGGTCCTGCTGGGGGTCAGGGCACTGCCCAGCTGGGGGGTCCTGCTGGGAGTGAGGGCACTGCCCAGCTGGGGGGTCCTGCTGGGGTCAGGGCACTGCCCAGCTGGGGGTCCTGCTGGGGGTCAGGGCAATGCCCAGATGGGGGGTCCTGCTGGGGGTCAGGGCACTGCCCAGCTGGGGGGTCCTGCTGGGGTCAGGGCACTGCCCAGCTGGGGGGTCCTGCTGGGGTCAGGGCACTGCCCAGCTGGGGGTCCTGCTGGGGGTCAGGGCAATGCCCAGATGGGGGGTCCTGCTGGGGGTCAGGGCACTGCCCAGCTGGGGGGTCCTGCTGGGGTCAGGGCACTGCCCAGCTGGGGGTCCTGCTGGGGGTCAGGGCAATGCCCAGCTGTGGGTCCTGCTGGGGGTCAGGGCACTGCCCAGCTGGGGGGTCCTGCTGGGGGTGAGGGCAGTGCCCAGCTGTGGTCACCTGAGATGCTGCCAGGTGCTGCTGGGAGCAGGGAGAGCAGGAGTGTGAGCAGCACTGGGGCACCAGCCAACATCAGGCACCCACGGGGCAAGCACTGCCAGCCCCACTGGGAGGTCTCAGCCCATCTGAGTCCTTCCAACCAAGTGACAACTGTCAGGATGCTCCTCCATCTGCCTTACAACAGTCACTCCTCTTGGTGGCTTTCCAGATGAGGCTGCCCCACCGTGGATGACCCACCCTGCTGGTTTCAGCCAGGACCCCACCCCAGAGCCCTGCACTGGGCACCATTTGGGGAGAGGAGACACCTTGGAAGAACCCTCTGGTTTCATTTTTAGTGCATTCCACTCACCCCCAGCAAAGTTCATGTTGGTGTTCAGGGAGATCATCACCAATCTGTGTGATTAACACCTTGCAATCACAGCACTGCCCTTTCTTAACTGACAACAGCAAATTAGTTAATTATAGGCCTAATTAAATATCACTATTTTCCATACTGGCAGTGGATGCACTTGTGCTCTCTCTTCCCTACTCTTGCCCCTTGCCCACGTGTAGCCCCCACCATCCTCCAGCTGGCACGAGTGGCCCCTCAGAGGCCACGGCTGAAGGCTCAGACACTGTAAATGGACAGGGCTTTACAACTTTTGGGAAAGGACATTTTCCCTGCAGAGCTGGAATTTGCAGTTTGGGTGGTGAGATGAAAAAGCACCTCTGGGATTTGGGCTGTAATGGGAGAAGTCTTAACAAATAACAAGAGATTCTATTTGTACCCCAAATAACACCCATAAACACTGAAATTCAGCTGAGGAACAGCAGCACAAGAGCAACTGCTGAGAGCAGGTGTGTGCCCACCCTCTGGGGACAGGACTACACTGGCACCTTCTGCACATGGAAGTGGGAGAGCCTGTGGAAATGGGAGAGTTGGGCAATCTGAGTGTGTCCCTTTTTGGAGACCAAACCCCTTCACCTTTGTCTTGGCACGTGGTGGATTGTTGGGGTGTCCTGTGCAGGGCCAGGAGTTGGACTCCCTGATCCTGCTGGGTCCTTCCTTCCAGCTCAGGATATTCCCTGAGTCTGTGATTCTGTGGGGGTGTAACTTTTCCTCAGCACTTTCTCTGTGCTGTCACCAAGGGGAGTGACTGGCAGGTAGGAAAGAACAGACCTCACCATTCCTGTCATGTGTGTTCTCACTTGTTTTGTTTCCCTGCCCACTCTGCAGGGCCTCTCAAACTCAGTGGGTTTTCCCCCTCTCCATTTAAACTGGAGAAGTTTGAGAAGTTGTTTTTCTCCAAATAATTAATCATGTTCATGCATTCCTAGGTCTTCACCTCTTGTCACAGCAAAAATAAAATGCAAAATATAACCATATGGAGGAGACAGTGATAACAGGATAAAATACTGCTGACCTCTTCGCGCCTTCACTCCAAATTAGCATTTATTTTTTTCCTTCTTTGATGCTCTGTCATTACAGGGTATGTGTGTGTTTTAGGTTTTTTATTAATAAACATGGCAATTTAACAAGCAGGTTAATGGCAGTTTTAATGAGAAAGAATATTAATTGGACAGGCTGGGGGATGTTGGAGTGGCTGTGGTTTGTTCCTTCGAATCCCACTCACTCATCTTGGAAAATGCCCAGCATATGTGCCAAGGCTTGGGGGTTGTTTCCATGTTGCCAGTTAATGCCCACAGCTTGTACTACTTTGTTTGGTGTCACAGAGCCTTTTGCACAGCCACACTTTGGGCTGCCCCAGCCTGGGATTTGCACATGCCAAACCTTCCAAGGTTTGCATAAACAGGCGCCTTGCTCTGGGGAGGACAGACAATGGGACCATCTGCCTTTCTTCTGCAGCCAAAGGAAGATGGCAGAGAGTCTGGGGCTTGTCAGCTCAAACTGAGGAATTGCCCAGCTCTTGTGAGCAGAACTTCAAGCTCTCACTCTGCAGCACCATCAGTGGCTTTGTGGAGGGGGCACACCCAGCCCTGGATGCCCCAGCTGTCCTGGAGAAGGGCATCAACCCTTTAAGGGGTGCCCCCACCTCCCTGCATCTCCTCTCCTCCCCTGCCCTCCCCTGCCCTCCCCTGCCCTCCCCTCCCCTCCCCTCCCCTCCCCTGCCCTCCCCTCCCCTCCCCTTCCCTCCCTCCCCGTGAACAAGCAAGAGGACAGGAGGGAATGGCCTCAAGCCGTGCCAGAGGAGGGTCAGGTTGGATATTGGGGAAAATTTCTTCATGGAAAGGGTTGTCCAGCCCTGGCCCAGCTATCCAGGGTGGGGATGGAGTCCTCATCCCCGGAGGGATTTAAAAGCTGTGTGGCACTTGGCTAGTGGTGGCCTTGGCAGTGCTGGGGGAAGGGTTGGACTCAGATGAGCTCACAGTTCCTTTCCATTCTTTACAATTGGCTGACTCTGCTCAGTGCAAACCAGGGCACAGGTGGGATGGCAGCCACTTGGAGCATGTGCTTGACTGAAGGCTGAAGGTCAGGCTCTGTCTGCCCCTGCCCATCCTCCAGCTCCACAGAGCCCTCTGCCCATTGGCCACCATGGCCCTCTTTGACAGCACAGCCTGGACCCTCTGGCTGCCTCTCTGAGCAGCCCAGGGGGGCTGGGAGGGCAACTTTGGTCTCCAGAAGGGACAACCCCCACTTTGCTTTCTGCGTTCAAATGGTAAATTAAAACAACCAAACAACACTCCCTCCCCTGAGCAGATTTATGAGGCTGTTTGTTCTCAAGATGCTGAGCAGACTCAGCAAGTCAGATTCACATGGAGATACTCCAGCAGAAAACAGGTTTTCTCCAGTGAAACAGGAAATCACCTCTCTTTAAACCAGTTTGCAAAATGAGCAGATTTATGGTGATTGTGTGATAACAACCCACAGTTTATACTGTACAGCAGTTTTACAATATTGTCTTAATGCTGCCATCAGAGCATCACAGCCTGTGGTGGTGGTTTCTGGCTCTCCATAAATCTCACAGACATAATAAAGCTGAGGCTGGAAATTCATCTCATAGGCAGCAATTCCAAGTGCTCCTCTGAGTTTGGGAGGGCTGCTCTGTTACCCAAGTATTGCTGTGCACCTGAAATACAAGGACTTGTGTCAAAACTTCCTGTCATCACACAGGGGACATGGAAAGGTCATCCTCCTCCTCCTCCTCCTCCTCCTCC
Organism: Pithys albifrons albifrons; assembly: GCF_047495875.1. NCBI lineage: Eukaryota > Metazoa > Chordata > Aves > Passeriformes > Thamnophilidae > Pithys > Pithys albifrons. The sequence goes on along the minus strand of NC_092467.1, from coordinate 33,790,871 downwards.
TGCTCCTCCTCCTCCTCCTCCTCCTCCTCCTCCTCCTCCTCCCCCTCTCCCTCATCATTATCTGGTCAACACATTTTAATGTGTAGTTGCAGGAGGTGCCTTGTGCTGACAAGTCACCCAAGCACAAACTGCATCATTGCCAAGACATCAGGACTCTGCAAATGATAATGATGATGATGATGATGATGATGATGATAATAACAATAATAACAACAACAACAACAACAACAACAACAACAACAACAACAACTTAGTCCAGGTTCTCTCTCATTCACCCTCATGTCAGGGCAGAGTGTGAGTCTCATCCCACACACACGGAGCACCTGCAGCTCCTGTTCATTTAGGGAGAGTTCCATGGCCTCAGAGGAAAAATTCCATGCAGTTATTGTTATGTCCATGGCTTTCCTGTGCTCCCATGGATGGGTTACAGCTCTGGCTGTGGCCCTGTGGGCAGCCCCAGCAAGGGGAAGGAGCAGCAGATTCTCTCCCTGAGCCATCTCCCATGGCAGCAGGTCAGGCTTTCACACCATGTGGCACCAGACCCTCCCTTCAGACACTGATTAATACCCTTAAAACAGCCTCCAACACTTTGCTGACTTGCCTTCTGTCTCAAAAGCAAACACTGCTCACAGTTTGTATCTCCTGGGTGGCCTCTCAGGGATTTATTTGTCAGCTCCTTTGGTTGTCTTACTCCTGGAGAAAAGGTCCTTATCCCTGTGGACAGTGGGCACTGCCTTTGGCTCCTGCTGCAGTGATTCCATCAGCCCTGGCATGGACAGAGGGTTACGACAGCACTGGCACAGGTGCCCAGAGCAGCTGTGGCTGCCCCAGCCCTGGGAGTGTCCCAGGCCAGGCTGGACAGGGCTTGGAGCAGCCTGGACTGGTGGGAGGTGTCCCTGCCCAGGGCAGGGGTGGCACTGGGTGGGCTTTGATGTCCCTTCCAATCCAAACCATTTCAGGATTCCATGAAATGTTCCTCCCGTGCAAAGAACTCTCAACTTCAGCAGAAGTTGATTTGCCTGCAACCAGCTCATCTGTCAGGGTTTGTGTTACAAGGGAATCTTTCTTTTCCATCATGGAAATTTTTTTGCTGATGTTTTGTTGTGAAATAATGATTTAATTAAACAGTAAATATTACAAAGTCTTCTGAATTCATTCAAAGTGAAGCAATTCTATTTCACTTCAAACTGACTCAGGTTTTGTTGTTGGATTATTGACATGAAAAAACTACTGTTTGCTTCAAACTGTTTTAAATCTTTTCCTGTTTCCCACCTCTGTTGCACCCTCCACATCTCCAGGGCAACCCACCCATCCCAAAGGCAATCTGGAGACAGAAGTTTGCTTCTCCAGGCCACAGGTACACAAGTTCACTCCTTTTCTTCTTCCAGGGAGAGCTCCCACTGTCAGCACTGGGCATGTTTGCCCAGGCAGAGCCTCCCTGGGCAACCCTGGCACGGAGAATCCCCAGTGCCCTCTGACGGTGCAGACAGACCTGCGGCTCCAGCGGGAGCCCCTGGAGATGCTCCAGCACAGCTCCAACAGGAGCACCAGAGACCTCCACAGCAACAGGAAGCATTTGGGAGACACAGAACTGACAGGGGAAGAAAAGGCAACTGTCAAAAAGAAGTTAGTTTTGTTTTGAGCACGTTCAAATGGAACTTTCTCCCAAATTCCCATTTTAATCCAAGAGAGGATCCCCTTCAAAGCTTGGCTCTCTCTTCAGCTCTGGTATCAAAGCAAACCCACAACTTCAACTGATCAGAAGACAAAGAAGAAGCTTCAGGTGAAATGCCCAGAAAATTCGATTAATCAGAGTTGATAAGAATCAAGTGAGAGAATTCTGCAGTGTGAATCTGACTGAAAACTGCACGATAAAGTATTGCAATATCTGATTAAAACAAACAAGTTATTATTTTCACAATAATGTGTTTGGCAGTGTCACACCATGCTCTGAGTGAGGAAAGACAAAAGCAGCTTTGTGATCTAATTACTTTAAAAAATCCTATTAACACAACAATTTGATCCAACTGTTTCAGAGGTGTCCCTGTTTGGAGCATTCATTCCTATGACAACAGAACCTTCCCTTAAATGTTTCAATTATTTGGGGATGGAACATCTTTTGAAGGCAACGTCCTGCTACGGTGTGAAAAAATGTCAGGAAGAATCGAGGAGAAAATAAAGTTCATAAAATCTAAAACTGGCTCTAAACCTGGAAGAAAAATCCAGAAAATTCTTTCAAGTCTCGGTTACAAAATATGATACCATGAAGACCCCCCAAAAAAATCTTTTAGCAAAATGTCAGGTGGAAATGGGGTTTTGGGCACTGCCTGGTAGTAAAAAATGTTTAATTTTTATCTCTGAAGTACATGCAAATTAAAGATGTTTAAGACTTTCTGTTCTTAGTGGTTTTCACTGAACACCTCCATGGATAGATATCCCATTGGAGATCTACATGAGGTTTTAATGCTTTATTTTGAGGACCTCTGAAGTAAAAGTTCAATTTTCAGCTAAAGATTAATCATGTCAACCCTTTTTTTTCCAGAAAGACAGGAGAAAAGGCCAAAGCAACAAAATGCAATTTCCAGCCCTTTAAATACAAATCCTAAAGCTCTTCAGCCTGGCAAAGAGGGGCCATAAAATATCAGAGAGTCACAGAATCGTTAAGCTGGAAAAGACCTTTCCGATCACCGAGTCCAGCTGTTCCCCCAGCACTGCCAAAGCCTCCAAGAAGTGCCATGTTCACATGGACCCCCAGGAATGGGACTCCCCCCTGCCCTGGGCAGCTGTGCCAGGGCAGGACTGGCAGTGCCGATGGGCGGCGAGAGCCACAAAGCCCAACACCACAATGTTATTCCTGAGCAGTCACGTCCTAATCCCAAAGATGATCAGAATGTACTTTGTTCCTGTGAAACGTCTTTCTGTGCCTCATGACCTTTTCCACAAATCAGCTCTCATGAGTTGCTCTGAGCTCTGATGTGATACAATCATTATTTGCTGTGTTTGGGTTCCTGCAGCTTATTTATTATCTGCTTGGTTTTACCACCAGCAGCAAAGGACAGAGGAACTGCTCCCAGCTGGGCTGGCATGGCATGGGAGGGGCAGAGATGCAGAGGGGGCCAGCACTGGGACAGAGGAGCTGCTCAGCTGGGCTGAGCTGGGAGAGGTTGGGAGGGGCAGAGATGCAGAGGGGGCCAGCACTGGGACTGAGGAGCTGCTCCCAGCTGGGCTGGCATGGCATGGGAGGGGCAGAGATGCAGAGGGGGCCAGCACTGGGACAGAGGAGCTGCTCAGCTGGGCTGAGCTGGGAGAGGTTGGGAGGGGCAGAGATGCAGAGGGGGCCAGCACTGGGACTGAGGAGCTGCTCCCAGCTGGGCTGGCATGGCATGGGAGGGGCAGAGATGCAGAGGGGGCCAGCACTGGGACTGAGGAGCTGCTCCCAGCTGGGCTGGCATGGCATGGGAGGGGCAGAGATGCAGAGGGGGCCAGCACTGGGACAGAGGAGCTGCTCAGCTGGGCTGAGCTGGGAGAGGTTGGGAGGGGCAGAGATGCAGAGGGGGCCAGCACTGGGACTGAGGAGCTGCTCCCAGCTGGGCTGGCATGGCATGGGAGGGGCAGAGATGCAGAGGGGGCCAGCACTGGGACTGAGGAGCTGCTCCCAGCTGGGCTGGCATGGCATGGGAGGGGCAGAGATGCAGAGGGGGCCAGCACTGGGACAGAGGAGCTGCTCTCATCTGGGCTGGCATGGCATGGGAGGGGCAGAGATGCAGAGGGGGCCAGCACTGGGACAGAGGAGCTGCTCCCAGCTGGGCTGGCATGGCATGGGAGGGGCAGAGATGCAGAGGGGGCCAGCACTGGGACAGAGGAGCTGCTCCCAGCTGGGCTGGCATGGCATGGGAGGGGCAGAGATACAGAGGGGGCCAGCACTGGGACAGAGGAGCTGCTCTCAGCTGGGCTGAGCTGGCATGGGAGAGGTTGGGAGAGGCAGAGATGCAGAGGGGGCCAGCACTGGGACAGAGGAGCTGCTCTCAGCTGGGCTGAGCTGGCATGGGAAAGGTTGGGAGGGGCAGAGATGCAGAGGGGGCAGCACTGGGACAGAGGAGCTGCTCTCAGCTGGACTGGCATGGCATGGGAGAGGTTGGGAGGGGCAGAGATGCAGAGGGGGCCAGCACTGGGACAGAGGAGCTGCTCAGCTGGGCTGAGCTGGGAGAGGTTGGGAGGGGCAGAGATGCAGAGGGGGCCAGCACTGGGACAGAGGAGCTGCTCCCAGCTGGGCTGGCATGGCATGGGAGAGGTTGGGAGAGGCAGAGATGCAGAGGGGGCCAGCACTGGGCCACCCTCAGATCTACATTCACATGGGGAGCTTGGACTCATACAAATTAAAAATAAAAATGTTTTATTTGTTCTTCAAAGCAGGGAAATACTTGTGAAGAAAAACCATAAAATGAACTGTGAAAATGTCCATAAAATGACCAGGGAAATCCCAGAACATATTAGGGAAAATGCACCAAGGAGATAAATTAATCTTTGTGAGCATGTCAGTATGTGCCACTTTTATTGAGTGGCTTTAGGAGTCATTTTGGAGCTGTGTTTGGAAATAGATATTTAAAAACTGTCAGAGACTGAACCCTTTGACAGTGGGAAGCTGAAGGGGAGCAGAGCCTGCTGCCAGGTCCTGGGGGTGCAATGGGCACAGTTCTCAGCTTGAATTGAAGTTTGACCAGACCCCATCTGTGATTGCTGTCACTCCTCTCCCCTCCCCTGTGCTCTGAACTGTGTCACTTGGAGAGTGATGAGTCTTTCCCTCCTCAGGCCTGGGCCTGTGGCTTTCATGGCACCTCTCCATTTCTGTTTTCTGAATAATTCCCCAAAATTTTCCCCAAATGCCACACTCAAATGCAGGAAAGGATGTTGTTAATTAGAGGAGGCTCTTAGAACAAATGTCTGTTGGCCCAGGATGACTCTGAAATGATGCAGAAACAGTTTCTCAGGCTGTTATGGCAGTTCACATTCCCTGAGAACACAGCTGTGGGCTGGGAGCACAGATGGAACACTGAAGGGAGAAGGGGCCATTGCCTCGTGCCACGTGCCCTGGCCATGGGCTGATCTGGCCAGGAGAGCTGCCCTGGCCATGGGGGCTGCTCTGGGCATGGGGGCTGCTCTGGCCAGGAGAGCTGCCCTGCCCATGGAGACTGCCCTGGCCATGGAGGCTGCTCTGGCCATGGAGGCTGCTCTGGGCATGGAGGCTGCTCTGGCCATGGAGGCTGTCCTGGCCATGGGGGCTGCTCTGGCCATGGGGGCTGCCCTGGCCAGGAGAACTGCCCTGGGCATGGAGGCTGCTCTGGGCATGGAGGCTGCTCTGGCCATGGGGGCTGCTCTGGGCATGGAGGCTGCCCTGGCCATGGGCTGCTGTGGCCATGGGGGCTGCCCTGGCCATGTAGGATGCTCTGGCCATGGAGGCTGCTCTGGCCATGGGGGCTGCCCTGGCCATGGAGGCTGCTCTGGCCATGGAGGCTGCTCTGGCCATGGGGGCTGCCCTGGGCAGGGGGGCTGCTCTGGCCATGGGGGCTGCTCTGGCCATGGGGGCTGCTCTGGCCATGGAGGCTGCTCTGGGCATGGGGGCTGCCCTGGCCATGGAGGCTGCCCTGGCCATGGAGGCTGCTCTGGCCATGGGGTCTGCTCTGGCCATGGGTGCTGCTCTGGGCATGGAGGCTGCTCTGGGCATGGGGGCTGCCCTGGCCATGGGCTGCTCTGGGCAGGGGGGCTGCCCTGGCCATGGGGGCTGCCCTGGCCATGGGCTGCTCTGGCCATGGGGGCTGCCCTGGCCATGGAGGCTGCTCTGGCCATGGAGGCTGCTCTGGCCATGGGGGCTGCCCTGGGCAGGGGGGCTGCTCTGGCCATGGGGGCTGCCCTGGCCATGGGTGCTGCTCTGGGCATGGAGGCTGCTCTGGGCATGGGCTGCTCTGGCCATGGGGGCTGCTCTGGCCATGGGGGCTGCTCTGGGCATGGGCTGCTGTGGCCATGGGGGCTGCCCTGGCCATGTAGGATGCTCTGGCCATGGATGCTGCTCTGGGCATGGGGGCTGCCCTGGCCATGGAGGCTGCCCTGGCCATGGAGGCTGCCCTGGCCATGGGCTGCTCTGGCCATGGGGGCTGCCCTGGCCATGGAGGCTGCTCTGGCCATGGAGGCTGCTCTGGCCATGGGGGCTGCCCTGGGCAGGGGGGCTGCTCTGGCCATGGGGGCTGCCCTGGCCATGGGTGCTGCTCTGGGCATGGAGGCTGCTCTGGGCATGGGCTGCTCTGGCCAGGAGAACTGCCCTGGCCATGGGGGCTGCTCTGGCCATGGGGGCTGCTCTGGGCATGGAGGCTGCTCTGGGCATGGAGGCTGCTCTGGCCATGGGGGCTGCTCTGGGCATGGGGGCTGCTCTGGCCATGGGGGCTGCTCTGGCCATGGGGGCTGCCCTGGCCATGGGGGCTGCTCTGGCCTCAGGAGCAGCAGGAGGCCGGTGGGCTTCACATGTGCAGGGCTGGTGGAATCACTGCAGCTCCCCCTGTGGGGCCAGAGGCAGCGGCGCTGGGAGATGAGGGAGGAAAGCATGGGCTGAGTGACAGGGGATGGGGACAGTCCTGTCCCTGCACCCCCACTGTGAGCACTGCACACCCCAACAAGCACCCAGGCAGCTGCAGCAGCTCCATTCCTCCCTCTCTGCCTGCTCCTGATGAGCACAGCTACAGTCCTGCCGATTCCACGTGGTTTTGGGAGCTGAACCGAGTGAGTCCCTGTTGCAGTTTAAGGAGCAGCTCGGTGTGCTCACTTTTGCCAGGGCAGGTTGGTTTCCAATGGCTTTAATGAAGTGTGTTGCTATGGTGAGGTGGGTTCCAAGGGCATCTGATAAAAAAAATGCAGCAGATGAGTAAATTGGCCAAATCAGATCAATGAGAAGCCACTTTCCAGCGCTGTACCATTTTTTTGGCCAGTTTTGGCTCAGCTGAATGGAGAGCAGCCCAAGCTGGGACAGCAGAGGAAGCTCTTCATGGGCACATCAGAGGAAATGCAACATTGGAGTATTGGGCATGAGGGATGGAGGGAGGTCAAACAGCAACTGAAGGTGCAGTTAGGGAATATCAGGCCATGAAGACCCTCCCTTCTGACTTTTCATCCACCATCACCCCCAAAGTCCTTCTCATCAGGGCTGCTCTTGATCTGTTCACCCCCAAGCCTGTACTGATACTGAGGATTACCCCGACCCAGGTGCAACACCAGCACTTGGCCTTGTTAAACCTCAGGAGATTCCCATGGGCCACTTCTCGAGTTTCCCAGGCCCATCTGGATGGCCTTGTCCTTCAGGTATGTCACAGGTTGGCATCATCTGCAAAGGTGCTGAGGGTGCTCTCAGTCCCTCTGTCTGTGTCAGGGATGAAGACATTGAATAACACTGGCCCCAGTACAGACCTCTGAGAGACACCACTTGTCACATCAGTCCATTGGGACTCTGAGCCATTGAATGTGGCCATCCTACCAATTCCTTCTCCACTGAATGGCCCACCCATCAAATCCATCTCTCTTCAATTTAGATAAAAGGATGTTGTGGACCACTGTGCTAATAGCCCTGCAGAAGTTCAGTCAGATGACATCTGCACCCCTTCCCTTCTCCACTGATGGACTCATTCCACCCTAGAAGGCCACTGGGTCCAGGGCACCTTAATTAACTTTTCTGTTGTGTCCCTTGATTAGATCACTTTCCTGCCTCTGGGCTACTTCTCCTACTCTACAACCTCTTTAAAATGCAGTTGCAAATCTTATGCTAATCCACACAGCATAATGAGAATTAGTTTTAACAGTTCCTTTCAAGCTTTATAACACCCTCCTCACGCTACCTGATGTAAGCAGAGGAAAAACAAGACTGATTTGTAGTCAGGTCTTGCTGTGACCAGACTCCCTCCCTCACCCCTTGGTGGATGGGAATGTGCTCTCCCAGAAAGGCAGGCTCAGCACCTGCAGTCAGGGGAGCCAGGATGGGATGGATGACAGCAGCAGTCCCACCCCACTGTCCCCCCTTCTCTGAAGGATGTGGCTGTTGTGCTTCCTGCACTCCAGAGGAGCTCTGCTGCCTCAGGGGCATTTGTGTGTTGGGGCCCAGAAAGGCCGAACCAGGAGGTGATTGATCCCTGTGGTCACACAGAGCATCAGCCTCCAGGAGCCCCCACAGGGCCCTCAGCCTGAATTCCACCCACTGCTCACAGGGGAGTGAGGGAGGTCTCCCAGTCCCACATCCAAATCATCCCTTCCTGCTCTTTATCCCAGAGCTCTTGCTCCGTTTTCTCAAGCCAGGAAGGACTGTTCCTGTCCACAGGTTTGGGAAAACAATGAATGCTCTCAACTACTGTTTGTTTTGGAGGAAGAAGAGGAGGTGGAGGAAGGCCCTTGCCCTCTGCAGCAGTCATGGCACCTGGTTCCCCTCTGAGGAATCCAACCTGAAGGAGCTGAGGAAGAGGCATCTCCGGTTCATGAGTGAAACTCAGCATCAGAGCCCAAAGAAAGCAAAGCAGAGAAACACAGAGCAGGGAGCAGGGAGGTGGCTCCCTGCCTCAGCCCAAATCAGCCTGATTTAGAAAAAAATAAATCTTTGATTCAGTGTTCAAACTTCCAGCAGGACTCTGTCACCTGACCAAACTAATTATAAAAGTCATGGCATTTGCAACATAAAAGAGCAAATATAAAAGTTCTTTTCTTTCCATCACCACTGTCAGGCAGAGGTCACGGTGCTGCCAGAAGGGTGGTGAGATGCCAGTGACAGTGACACAAAGTTGGCACTGTGGGGCTCAGACAGCTTCCCAGAGCATGGGGAGGGAGGGAGGGAGGGAGGGAGGGAAAGAAGGCAGGAAGGCAGGAAGGGATGCCCTGAACGGTCTCCTCGGTGGCTTTGGCTGTGTCTCTGACTCCCTCCTCACTCCCCCATGCACAGTCAGGTTATCTGTCATCACTTCAGGGTATTTCTGTTGACAATACTCACTCCTGCTGTGCTTGAGCCTTCAGCAATCCTCATATCCTTGACCAACTAATCTGCAAAGGTCAAGCCCAAACTCTGAAGCACCTTCAGGGTTTTATTGACTGTACACTGAGAGCAAAGCCCAGCACAGAGCCCAGGATCTTCCCATGCCTGTGGGCACTCACATGCTGCAGCCCAGCCAGCCCCTCTCCTGGAGGTGCTTGTTCCCTCCCAGAAAGGTCTGCAATTCCAGCAGGTGCAATGGAAAATCCCACTGAGGCATTTGCTACCTTGACAATATAATTTCTTACCTTTTGGTCACAGATTCCACCTAATTCTCTCTGGCTCAGGGTGGCAGGCAGTACACTGGGGCAGGGACTGTTCCAGAGATGCCCTTAATGCTTTTTCCCGGGCCCCAGAGAGGGGCTCAGGCAGTTTTGGCATATTCCCTCTCATGCTTTCTTGCATAGTGGAATCATTAAATCAGGGGGGTTTGCCCTGAGCTGTCCCTGGGGCTCCAAGTGCAACTGGGACATTGTGCAGAGCTCAGCCCTTCACTCACGGGGTTTGGTTCAGCAGGTGGCAGTTTCACAAGGCATTCCCAGCTCCTGGAGCAGGATCCCCCTCGGACACCTTGCCAGGACTCCTGCAAAGCTCTCACACTTCATTGCCCAGGTCCCACTCACTCCCTGCTGCAGCTGTCACCAACTCCCTCCTGACAGAGCACCCCACTGCTGTGTGGATACCTCATCCCTGGGCACCCCATCCCTGGGCACCCCATCCCTGGGTACCCCATCCCTGGGTACCCCATCCCTGGGCACCCCATCCCTGGGCACCCCATCCCTGAACACCCCACTGCTGTGTGGGTATCCCATCCCTGGGCACCCCATCCCTGGGCACCCCATCCCTGGGTACCCCATCCCTGGGCACCTCATCCCTGGGCACCCCATCCCTGAACACCCCACTGCTGTGTGGGTACCCCATCCCTGGGCACTCCACCACAGCCCTGCACAACCCTTTTTTCTGCCTGTTCTTGGCACTGGTGAGGTCACATCTCCAGTCCTGGGCATGGAACATGGAGCATTCTGAAGTCTGTAAAGTGAGCACGACAAAGGAACAACAATTTAAAAAATGGTAAACTCCCCAAAGTGAATATTTATTCAGACTGAGAAAACAAGAGCTACTGAATGAAGGTGTTCAAGTTCAGGAGCACAGCTGGGAGCAGGAGCTGCTTCAGAAAACCAGTGCCGGGTAGGAAATTAATGGAGTGGAAATCTGGAAACTACAGATTCAGGACAACAAATCTCAAGTTCAGTGAGAGATCTGGGTTTCCATTAAACACTCTGATTCCACTAGTTAAGGATAACAATGTACATTGTTCTTGGAAAGCAGGATGTCAGCAGCACAAACCAAATCACAGACCCTTCTTATGCAGCCAGGGGATAATGGCTCCCAAGACAAAAGCAGTATTTTATTTATCATACACCACTCCTGGGAGTCAGGCAGTCGCCTGGTGTGTAATGCAGACATTGCAGACCCGAAGGGATTCTGCTGGAGTATGACAGGGAGTGGGAAAGGTTTCAGTCTCATGAAAATTCATTGGAAATTACATTAGTGCTGCTGGGAAGGCAGAGCATCCAGCAGGAGAGGATGCACTGCCTCATCTGTACGGATCCCATTTGCAAAGACTCGGTCCATACCCTGCTAATGGTCCCATCCCAAAGGCCACAGTGCACAGAGGGGTCAGTGGGCAGGGGCAGGAGCAGCCCCTGGTGAGCTGGGGCAGAGCTGAGCCCCAGGGACTGGGGAAGGGCTGATCCCATGGAGGGTCAGTGGGCAGGGGCAGGAGCAGCCCCTGGTGAGCTGGGGCAGAGCTGAGCCCCAGGGACTGGGGAAGGGCTGATCCCATGGAGGGTCAGTGGGCAGGGGCAGGAGCAGCCCCTGGTGAGCTGGGGCAGAGCTGAGGCCCTCTGGGGCCAAGGGAAGGGCTGATCCCATGGAGGGTCAGTGGGCAGGGGCAGGAGCAGCCCCTGGTGAGCTGGGGCAGAGCTGAGGCCCTCTGGGACCGAGGAAAGGGCTGATCCCATGGAGGGTCAGTGGGCAGGAGCAGGGGCAGCCCCTCTGGGCTGGAGCAGAGCTGAGGCCCTCTGGGAAGGGCTGATCCCATGGAGGGTCAGTGGGCAGGAGCAAGGGCAGCTCCTCTGGGCTGGGGCAGAGCTGAGCCCCTCTGGGAAGGGCTGATCCCATGGAGGGTCAGTGGGCAGGAGCAGGGGCAGCCCCTGGTGAGCTGGGGCAGAGCTGAGCCCCAGGGACTGAGGGAAGGGCTGATCCCATGGAGGGTCAGTGGGCAGGAGCAGGAGCAGCTCCTCTGGCCTGGGGCAGAGCTGAGGCCCTCTGGGAAGGGCTGATCCCATGGAGGGTCAGTGGGCAGGGGCAGGAGCAGCTCCTCTGGCCTGGGGCAGAGCTGAGCCTCTGAGGGAGGGGCTGATCCCACGGAGGAGCCTGGGGCAGCTCCCACTGCCACCAGCACTTTCCCTGCCTGCCTGAGGATGGTCTCTTGTGAGCATCCAGCTGTTTGGCAGGAGGGACAATGGAGAGGGTTGTTTCTCCCAGGAAAATCCCATAAAAGCTCTGCAGACTGAAATGCCGAGGTGTTTCTCCTCGGATGTGCCTGGTGGGATAGGTGGGGTCCCTGCAGCTGAGGGGACACAGGATTCCCATCCCACCGGCTCTTCCCTGCCAGCATGAGCTCCAAAAACAGCACCTCCATCCATACATGATGAGTCTGGGTGCCTTTCCCAACACCATCCTGCCAAACCCCTGCACCAGCGTGTCCCAGGGGCTCGCAGCTGTTAGTGTGGGGTGACAGTAGGAAGCCTCAGAGGGCAGATAATCAATATCAATAAATCAGTATTGGAAAAATAGTGTGCTCATGCTCAACTTATTTCATAGACCAATGAGTTTAATTTTGAAAATGTCCATAGTGTTTGATTTGCTGTATTTTCAGGAGAACAGGCAGGAAGGTGGGAGCCCCTCAGGAGCTCCACAGCCTGGGGAAGGAGCCTTTCCTCCCTTCCCTCCCACGGTTCGTGGCTGCTGCTCACTGTGCTCTGCCTGGCCCAGGTTTGCTGTGCCCCACACCCTTCCCACGCTGCTCAGCCACTGGCACTCCCCGTGCTCCCCAGCCCTGCCCATGGAGCTGCCACCCAGCACTGGGTACTGCCCAGAGAAAAGGGAACTCTTCCCAGTGTGCAGAGCTCTGAGACAGCGCAGTGGGGGCACTGTCCTTTCAGATCACTCCCCACCTCCTTCCAGCCCAGCCCTTGCCAAGCCCCACTTGCAAGGGGAGGTGAAGAGCTTCCCTTTCTTTGCAGGAAGGAGCCCCAGACACAGCCAGAACACACATTAAACTGCAATTCATCCCCATCAGGATGGACATTACTCTGCACTGAGATAAGGAGTTCAAGAACACTCCAATTCTTCTTTTTTGCTGTTATTTTCCCTGCATTTCTTCACCAAAGACTTGTTTATACTCAACTTTGCTGATCAGATACAGAAAACAATAATCTCTAATTAACCCATTCATCTGAACTGGTATTTGCACTTTCTGCCTGATCACTTCCTTTTGCCAACCTTGAAAGAAATCCAAACACCATCTGTGGATTACAGCACAAGCCAGGCAGCATTGCCATCCCACACCAGCACTGTGAGCACTGGGGAGCACTGGGGACCACTGGGGAGCACTGGGGAGCACTGGTAAGCACTGGGGACCACTGGGGAGCACGGGGGAGCACTGGGGACCGCTGGAGACCACTGGCAAGCACTGGGGACCACTGGTGAGCACTGGCAAGCACTGGGGACCACTGGGGACTACTGAGGATCACTGGTGAGCACTGGGGAGCACTGGGGACCACTGGTGGGCACTGGGGAGCACTGGGGACCACTGGTGGGCACTGGCAAGCACTGGGGACCACTGGGGAGCACTGGCGAGCACTGGGGACCACTGGTGGGCACTGGGGACCACTGGGGACCACTGGGGACCACTGGAGACCACTGGGACTCGGCAGCAGCTCCTTCCCTTGAGCCCAGGGCTGGGCAAGCAGCAGGACTGGCCTGCGTGGCCTTGTCCCATGCTCAGTGTCACTGCTGGTGTCACCCTGTTCTCCCACCCTGTGCCTCCCACTTTGTGTCACCCCCAAAAGGGTCACTTGCCCACTGGGACACAGTGCCAGTGACCAACAGGGGGACAAAATCAGCCTTTTAAAGGTAATTGTTGTTTCCTCTCCAGAGTAAGAGCACGTGTAAGAAGTGAGGACATTTGCCAAGTCTGTGCATGCATCTCCTCACCTCACACTGTCCCCTAGGTAGGTTTATGTTTTCTATCTTCCCAAATAAAAAAGGCATATTCTATTATAGCAAATCAGTAAATATATATATGTATTATATAAAGGAAGACAAAAACATCGAGGCACTGCCCTGCTTATGTCAAGTAAAACCAATCAGTGAGTTAAATGCCCCCAGACGTGCAGTGATTGAGAAGCACCAGGACCATCATCTGATCTCTCCACAAACAAGGCCAATGTCCAGCAGTGGAGGTGCTCAGAGCAGGGAGTGTGCCCTGCTGGAGGCAGCCCCAGCCAGGTACACCAGCCCCACCCAGACTTTCCTGCCAAACACTGGCCATGGTCAGTACACACTGACCAACTCTTGCTGGAGAGGAGCTGGAGGGATTCTCAGTCCTGATGCCCAGGCTGTGTTTATTCTGCTGATAAAGATGATTCCTCATCCTCCAGGACTTTCCAATTGACACCTGTCATGTCTAAAGGAGTTTCTTCCCTCAGTGCTGCAATAACAAGCAGAATTAGAATTGACTTCAGGGGAGTCAGCTCAACCCACACCCACCCACAGAACAGGAGACTGAAAAGAGGAGACATGACCTCCATCTCTTCTCCAAACTTTCCCCATTACTCTCCACTGCTCAAGTCCTCTTCTCCCAGAGTACACTCTGAATTTAGAATTCACAGTGTGTGTACAGGCAGTGAGCCCACCAACCCTTCGATGGCACAAATCAACAAATCCTGCAATGCTTTATCAAATCAAAGATTAGAAATTGAAACGTTTCATGTAAGGTCTGATCCCTGCCTTGATCCCTGCATTCGGAAAAATCAATAAAATAATGTGCAACAACCATGCAAGGCTTCTTTTAATGACTGGCATCTTCATAAATACCATATTCATTACAGGCCTCCATCAAAATACATTATCTCCACTTGCCCAAGCTGCCGCTCCTTGATTGGAAAGCTTCACCTTGCTAAGGCATGAAAAATGGGTGGGAATGGAGCAGAATACAAAGGGGCCACTTATTATTTGTCAGCTGGCAGGGTTTGCCCTTTCAAAGCAGATATCAAAATTTGAAATGTGATCTTATAATAGCAGCAGGTTTCTCCTGGAGCTGCCTGTGACAGGTCTGGGGAGCTGCAGAGGGCTCGGACACTGCTGGATCAGCTCAGGGATGTTGTGTCTGTCTCTGGGCTGAGCAGCAGCTGCATCGCTGGCGCAGGGAAGACATCGAGGAACACGATTGCAGGAGCTCATGCCAAGAGAGTAATTAATGCCTTTCTCAGCCCTTTGAAGGTGCAACCAACAAATGACTTGGAGTTACAAACTCCCCACGTTTGCTTGTGCCCTTGGAGAGAACTCTAACAGGGAAGCCGTGAAGGGAGAGGTGGGATGGGCGGGCTGAGGTTGTTGTCAGGGGGCACCGAGGATCCCATCCATGAGATCCTGTTAGAGCTGCTCCTTGGGGATCCTGGGAACTTGAGGGAAGAGCCAGTAGGAGTTAAAGTGCCTCCTGGTCAGAGCCTGTGCATGGGCCTCAGCTCCCTGTGCCCCATGCCCAGAATCCGAGTGCGCTGCCAGCACACCCACGTGGCACAGGGAGCACACCTGTCCAGGCACAGGGACTGCTCTGCCAGTCAGTGCCCAGAGAGGACAGTAAGGGTGCTGTCCTGGTAAAGGACTGCTCTGCCAGTCAGTGCCCAGTGATGGTGCTGTCCTGGTAAAGGACTGCTCTGCCAGGCAGTGCCCAGTGATGGTGCTGTCCAGGCACAGGGATTGCTCTGCCAGTCGGTGCCCAGTGATGGTGCTGTGCCTGGTAAGGGATTGCTCTGCCAGTCGGTGCCCAGTGATGGTGCTGTGCCTGGTAAGGGATTGCTCTGCCAGTCGGTGCCCAGTGATGGTGCTGTGCCTGGTAAGGGATTGCTCTGCCAGTCGGTGCCCAGTGATGGTGCTGTCCTGGTAAGGGATTGCTCTGCCAGTCGGTGCCCAGTGATGGTGCTGTGCCTGGTAAGGGACTGCTCTGCCAGTCGGTGCCCAGTGATGGTGCTGTCCTGGTAAGGGATTGCTCTGCCAGTCGGTGCCCAGTGATGGTGCTGTCCAGGCACAGGGATTGCTCTGCCAGTCGGTGCCCAGTGATGGTGCTATCCAGGCACAGGGATTGCTCTGCCAGTCGGTGCCCAGTGATGGTGCTGTGCCTGGTAAGGGATTGCTCTGCCAGTCAGTACCCAGTGATGGTGCTGTGCCTGGTAAGGGATTGCTCTGCCAGTCGGTGCCCAGTGATGGTGCTGTGCCTGGTAAGGGATTGCTCTGCCAGTCAGTACCCAGTGATGGTGCTGTGCCTGGTAAGGGATTGCTCTGCCAGTCAGTACCCAGTGATGGTGCTGTGCCTGGTAAGGGATTGCTCTACCAGTCGGTGCCCAGTGATGGTGCTGTCCTGGTAAGGGACTGCTCTGCCAGTCGGTGCCCAGTGATGGTGCTGTGCCTGGTAAGGGACTGCTCTACCAGTCGGTGCCCAGTGATGGTGCTGTCCTGGTAAGGGACTGCTCTACCAGTCGGTGCCCAGTGATGGTGCTGTCCTGGTAAGGGACTGCTCTACCAGTCGGTGCCCAGTGATGGTGCTGTCCAGGCACAGGGATTGCTCTGCCAGTCAGTACCCAGTGATGGTGCTGTGCCTGGTAAGGGACTGCTCTGCCAGTCGGTGCCCAGTGATGGTGCTGTGCCTGGTAAGGGACTGCTCTGCCAGTCGGTGCCCAGTGATGGTGCTGTGCCTGGTAAGGGACTGCTCTGCCAGTCGGTGCCCAGTGATGGTGCTGTGCCTGGTAAGGGCTCCCTCCCTGCTGTGGCTGATCCAGCACCTTTGCACAAGGGGTGATACATCTCCAGCTCTGTGTTTTCACACTCTGCTCGAGGTGTTTCTGCTGGTCCCTGCACAGCTCCAGGAGCACCTGGAGCACTTCTTGCTTTGTGTGGTACCTGAAAAAAAAGAATCTGTGTGTCTGTGGCTTCTGCTGGTTTGTTTGTTGTAGGTAGTGCTCCATCCATGACCTGAAATAACAAACTCCCTGTTTGCTTACCTGGAAACCATCTGACTTCATCTTTCTCTCCTTGATCCATGAGCACAAACATTAGGAGACCTAATTTCTCCAAGATATTTACCAAAAGATTTAATAATGATTGGATTAGATTTATTGAAGAAAGAGACGGGCATTTTTATCTCAAACAGCAGGAAGACCCTTCTCCCCAGCTGCCTGAACCAATTGATCCGATATTAAATTCCACAAGATGAGCAAACTGTCAATATCACTGTGTCCAAACCCATAACTGCCCTCCCAAAATATTAGCAGCTAATTAAAATTAAACAGTGTTGTTGCCCACTTAGCATTGCTGCCTTTGTGAGGAAGGTCTTTTGGGGACATTCCTCTCCTCCCTGCTCAGGGCATGGCTCGTTTTTTCTAGAGGAGGAAAACACCCAATTTACTATTTGGTAGCAGGTCACCATGTGGCAGCTGAGCCCTGGCAAGGCCCCACCTGTTGCTGCTTTGCCCTTGACCTTCCCACTGTGCCTCCCCAGGGATGGGATCTCTCCCCATAGGACAAGCTTAGCTGGAATTCCTTGAGAAGCCACAAAATGCTGTTTCCTCTGACACCTCATCCCAGGGAGAAGAATTGAACAGATAAGCAGCACATGCATATTTCAGTGAGAGTGTAAAGCTGGACATGAGCAAGGAGTGGTGGGGAAATTCAGCAGAAAATGACAAACCTTCCACCTGGTTCTGTCTCTAAGCCCATGACCCTTTCCATGGGCAGGTCCCTTCCATGGGCAGGTCCCTGCTGATCCCTTCCATGGGCAGGTCCCTTCCATGGGCAGGTCCCTGCTGATCCCTTCCATGGGCAGGTCCCTTCCATGGGCAGGTCCCTGCTGATCCCTTCCATGGGCAGGTCCCTTCCATGGGCAGATCCCTGCTGACCCTTTCCATGGGCAGGTCCCTTCCATGGGCAGATCCCTGCTGATCCCTTCCATGGGCAGGACCCTGATAGTCCCTTCCATGGGCAGGTCCCTGCTGACCCCTTCCATGGGCAGGTGGCTGCTCCTGGAGCAGACATGGCTGCAGGGGTGGGACAGGCAGCAGATTCTGTGCTGCAGATCTACACATGTGCCTTCAGCCTCCCCTAAAGCAGTTCTGAAACACCTGAAGAAGGCTCCAAAAAGGCAAATGCAAATAAACAGACCTTTTTTGCCAAGGTGGTGAAGTGGATTAGTGTGAGTCCCACCCTCTCTGCTCCCATTTGCATCCAGCATTCCGACAGCTCTTGACTCTGAAATCATTCCAGTAAAGCGGAAAATTAATATCTAATATGCCTGATTCTCCAGCAGCTACAAATAAGTAAAGTGGAAGCAGCAAAGAAAATGCTTTAGTATTAACTCTGGATATGAATATTTATTGTCCCTTGCCCTCAGCCCCCTGCCTGTCCTGTCCCTGCTCGGTGTGCTGTGGGACCCTGCACAGCCTCAGCAGCAATTCTGTACATATTGTTTATCAAAGAGGGCAACCATTCGTTTCTGGTGGGCTCTTGGGTGGCTTTTACCCCGAGGTTTGCTCAGGTCTCAGCACCCCTGGCCAAGGGCACGGGGACAGGGACTCAGGGCCCTGGCTGTCCAAGGGCATGTGTGGCCCTGGGCAGTTGTGGGCAGGACAGGGCTGGGGCTGACAACCCCCAGAGCTCCACCTGCACAGAGCAGGGGGTGGCAAGGACAGAGGGGGGTCAGATTAGAGGCTGGGGGGACATTCTGTGCATGGAGGGTGGGGAAATAACTTATGCAGCTCATCAGCTAAAGGTGACTCCACACAAAGGCCTCAGCACAGCTCACCCAGGTCCATATTTCTGTCTTTAGAAAGAACTTTGGGAGCAAAGATGATGAGGATTCAGGCAGGAGCTTTGCCATCCAAGGGGTGGGATGGATGGATGGATGGATGGATGGATGGATGGATGGATGGATGGATGGATGGATGGATGGATGGATGGATGGGTGGGTGGGTGGATGAATGGATGGATGGATGGATGGATGGATGGATGGATGGATGGATGGATGGATGGATGGATGGATGGATGGATGGGTGGATGGGTGGGTGGATGGATGGGTGGGTGGATGGGTGGGTTGGTGGATGGGTGGGTGGGTGGGTGGGTGGATGGATGGATGGATGGATGGATGGATGGATGGATGGATGGATGGATGGATGGGTGGGTGGATGGGTGGGTGGGTGGATGGATGGATGGATGGATGGATGGATGGATGGATGGATGGATGGATGGATGGATGGATGGGTGGATGGATGGATGGATGGATGGCACAAGGAGCTGGAGCCCCAGGTGGTCCCACAGCCACCTTTGGAGCTGCTCTGTGGTATTCACAGTATTGAAGTCACTGAGGTGTAGAATGGGAGGTGCACGATGGACTCTTTCTGTGCTCAGAACATCCTGAATGCACTGAGGGTGCCCAGGGGTTTGTCTGCTTTCTGCAGGAGCAGGTAGGGGCCAGCACCACCTCACCTGCCCTGCTCACCTGGGTCTGTGGTTTTGTCTGTTTATTGAGAAAGGTTGTAAGTAAAAAAATGAGGATTCAAGGACTGTCTCTTGAGGGCCACCCAGGAGATATCCAGGAGATATTTTCCTTACAGGATTAAAGGAGAAATTCCAAAGTTACAGACGGAAAAGGAGTTTTACCAAATTAGAAAACGCTGGGATCTCTCACATGTTTGGTTGCAGGAGCAGACTGACTGACACCTCTGGCTCAAGAGGTGACAGAGGAACTTTCCTTATTGTTTTCCTTTCCCGGAGGAGGGGCAGGAATGGTGGGAACAGGACAGGGGTGCCCCCCCGACTCCTGTCTCCACTTCCCTGCCCATGGGGTTGGGCTCCCAACAAACCCCTCTAGTGCCACTGGAGCTGAGTGGGCATGGAAAGCCTGGATGGAGCCAGGAGCTGAGTGGGCATGGAGAGCCTGGATGGAGTCAGGAGCTGAGTGGGCATGGAGAGCCTGGATGGAGCCAGGAGCTGAGTGGGCATGGAGAGCCTGGAGCCAGGAGCTGAGGGGGCATGGAGAGCCTGGAGCCAGGAGCTGAGGGGGCATGGAGAGCCTGGATGGAGCCAGGAGCTGAGTGGGCATGGAGAGCCTGGAGCCAGGAGCTGAGGGGGCAGAGGGAGCCTGGATGGAGCCAGGAGCTGAGTGGGCATGGAGAGCCTGGATGGAGCCAGGAGCTGAGTGGGCATGGAGAGCCTGGAGCCAGGAGCTGAGTGGGCATGGAGAGCCTGGATGGAGCCAGGAGCTGAGTGGGCATGGAGAGCCTGGATTGAGCCAGGAGCTGAGTGGGCATGGAGAGCCTGGATGGAGCCAGGAGCTGAGTGGGCATGGAGAGCCTGGATTGAGCCAGGAGCTGAGTGGGCATGGAGAACATGGAGCCAGGAGCTGAGGGGGCATGGAGAGCCTGGATGGAGCCAGGAGCTGAGTGGGCATGGAGAGCCTGGATTGAGCCAGGAGCTGAGTGGGCATGGAGAGCCTGGATGGAGCCAGGAGCTGAGTGGGCATGGAGAGCCTGGATTGAGCCAGGAGCTGAGTGGGCATGGAGAACATGGAGCCAGGAGCTGAGGGGGCATGGAGAGCCTGGATGGAGCCAGGAGCTGAGTGAGCATGGAGAGCCTGGAGCCAGGAGCTGAGTGGGCATGGAGAACATGGAGCCAGGAGCTGAGTGGGCATGGAAAGCCTGGATGGAGCCAGGAGCTGAGTGGGCATGGAGAGCCTGGATGGAGCCAGGAGCTGAGGGGGCAGAGGGAGCCTGGATGGAGCCAGGAGCTGAGGGGGCATGGAGAACATGGAGCCAGGAGCTGAGGGGGCATGGAGAGCCTGGATGGAGCCAGGAGCTGAGTGGGCATGGAGAACATGGAGCCAGGAGCTGCCAGTATTCCAGGACTCCAGGGAACACCTGTCCTGCCTGTGCTGCCCAGCCTTGCCTGGCACCAGGGAATCCATCCCCATCCCCAGAGAGCTGTGACCCACTTCAGGCAGCAGGAACCCTCCCTCAGGGGAGCTGGCACCAGGCACTGCCTGTTGTGAAATAAACTGCCTCATTTATAAACTCAGGACATAAAATTGGTGCTCTAAGGTACGTTATAATTAAAATACGATCTAAAAAATTCTAGTGTTACAATGGCATCAAATAATTATGGCTTATTCCCATTTTTTTCCATATTTTAGCATGTGCACTCTGTGATGACTGAATATACAGGAGGAGTGAATCACTCATTTCCAAGTATAAAACTTGCATATTGTAAGGCTGAATTATTCATATTATTCCTGGTTGGCCCTATTGCTATTTACATTCTTGATACTGAAAAAGATTCTTCAAAGATGAATTTTTAGTAATTAAAATTTAAAGATGGAGCTTGACAATGCTCATTATTAAATCTTCACAACCAGGACAGTAAAAGTCACGCCTGTGCCTGGTGTCAGCTGGCAGAGAGGCTGTGAGTGCTTCCAAGTGGGGCACAGCTTTCCAAAGGAGATTCTACACAAAGTTTAGAGCTTTTTTGGCCTTTTTATTTCATTTTTGCTGTATATTACTGGGCTGGAGCTGCTCACTGTGCCCCACATCCTGCCCCTGCTGTGCCCCACATCCTGCCCCTGCTGTGCCCACCATCCTGCCCCTGCTGTGCCCCACATCCTGCCCCTGCTATGCCCCACATCCTGCCCCTGCTGTGCCCACCATCCTGCCCCTGCTGTGCCCACCATCCTGCCCCTGCTGTGCCCACACCCCTCCCTGCCCCTGCTGTGCCCCACATCCTGCCCCTGCTGTGCCCACACCCCTCCCTGCCCCTGCTGTGCCCACCATCCTGCCCCTGCTGTGCCCACACCCCTCCCTGCCCCTGCTGTGCCCACCATCCTGCCCCTGCTGTGCCCACACCCCTCCCTGCCCCTGCTGTGCCCCACATCCTGCCCCTGCTGTGCCCACCATCCTGCCCCTGCTGTGCCCACACCCCTCCCTGCCCCTGCTGTGCCCACCATCCTGCCTCTGCTGTGCCCACACCCCTCCCTGCCCCTGCTGTGCCCACCATCCTGCCCCTGCTGTGCCCACACCCCTCCCTGCCCCTGCTGTGCCCACCATCCTGCCCCTGCTGTGCCCACACCCCTCCCTGCCCCTGCTGTGCCCACACCCCTCCCTGCCCCTGCTGTGCCCCACATCCTGCCCCTGCTGTGCCCACCATCCTGCCCCTGCTGTGCCCACACCCCTCCCTGCCCCTGCTGTGCCCACCATCCTGCCCCTGCTGTGCCCACCATCCTGCCCCTGCTGTGCCCACAGCCCTCCCTGCCCCAAGCCCTTGCCCTCCAGGCACACTCTGGGGCCGCTGAGCGTGGCCAGTGCCCCTTCCTGGCACTCCTTCCCTACTCATTCACCCCTTGCTTTTCCTGTCCACTCAGATAAGTGTCTGTAAATCCAGGGCAAAGTAAGAAATTATGTGAGCAGGGAGGACGTGATCACTCTCTGCTGCAATGCCTTGTGTTTGTGAGCAAAGAGGAAATGCCTGAAGAGCTCAGAGAATCCTGGGCTGCTTTGGGCTGGAAGGGACTGGGAAGATCAGCCAGTTCCAAGACTTTGCCCTGGGCAGGGACACCTTCCAAGCCCTGTCCAACCTGGCCTTGGGCACTTCCAGGGCTGGGGCAGGCACAGCTCCTCTGGGCACCTGTGCCAGGGCCTGCCCACCCTCCCAGGGAAGGATTTCTTCCCAATATTCCACCTAACCCTGCTCTCAGTGGGAAGCCATTCCCCTTTGGCCTGTGACTCCAGGCCCTTGTAAACAGTTTCTCTCCATCTTTCCTGTCAGCTCCCTTCAGATCCTGGGAGGAGGTAACCTGCTGTAGGCAGGTTAGTATTTGATATGGTCATATAGGTGTGTGTGCGTGTGTATATTTATATATTCTTTTAATAAGCAGGTAATTATGCTTGTCTTGGGAAAATGCTTCACTGCCGTGGTTAACTCTATGAACCTTTTCAGTTGCTGCAGATATTCCTACAAGGACAGTTGCAAACCAGGTGGGCAGATGGGATTTTGGCAGGGAAAGCATCCCTGGATGGCAGAGCCCACAGCCCTGGATGTGCCACCAATGGGATGCTGCCAACACCTGCCTGGGGTTTCCCACCCTCCTCCTCCTCTCACCCAAACAGACTCCTCTGCCTGTTCCACCTGCTTATTAACAGCAGGTATTTGCTGCTAATGCTTTTCTACATATCCATCAGAATGATAAGAAATACTGAAATCTCTCTATTTCAATCGCTCTGGTGAACTAGAATACATTAATCATAAATAATTTATATGAATCTGTCCCTTTTTTGGCACATCTCAGCAGTGTCATAGTAACATCCTTTCCACAGAATATCACTCTGTGTTCTCTTATAAAAACAAAAGGAAGGGGAAAAAAAGAAAGAGAAAACCAGGTGAGTGTTTCTTCCCTCTCTCCCACTCGATGGGAACAATCCCTGGGAGATTTCCAGTGTTTCCATTTGAGATGGAGTGGGGATTGCTGCTGTGGCACTGGTGGCTGTCACAGCACTGCCAGGGAGGGGACAGCCTGTTCCTGCTCTCAGCTCTGGGGAACAGTAACAGGGAAGGCTCCCGAGGGCTGCACAGATCCCATGGAGCACTTGGCTCCACTGCACGGACACAGCCGGGGGCATTTCTGTTCATTTGCTGCCATTGTGGCTTTTCTGCTGGTTTGTTCACAATTCACCACTTCCCTCTCCCAGCTCTGGCTTCGGGTACCACACAACAGCCCCTGGGAATGGTTTGGTCAGGCCAAGGAAGGGCACTGTCCCCTCTGACACCCCTTGTCCTGCTGTGCCAATCCCTTTGGATTGGAGGGACACATTAAACCTCTCACAGCAAGGACATGCCCAGCATTTGTCTCCATCTGGGCATGGGAGAAACATCTGTCTCTTGAAGCAGCACCATTCCTGGGAGCAGCATCATTCCCTGGAGCAGCACCATTCCCTGGGAGCAGCACCATTCCCTGTGAGCAGCACCATTCCCTGGAGCAGCACCATTCCCTGGGAGCAGCATCATTCCCTGGGAGCAGCATCATTCCCTGGGAGCAGCACCATTCCCTGGGAGCAGCATCATTCCCTGGGAGCAGCATCCATCCCTGGAGCAGCATCATTCCCTGGGAGCAGCACCATTCCCTGGAGCAGCACCATTCCCTGGAGTAGCACCATTCCCTGGGAGCAGCACCATTCCCTGGAGCAGCACCATTCCCTGGAGCAGCACCATTCCCTGGAGCAGCACCATTCCCTGGAGTAGCACCATTCCCTGGGAGCAGCACCATTCCCTGGGAGCAGCACCGTTCCCTGGGAGCAGCATCATTCCCTGGACAGCACCATTCCCTGGGAGCAGCACCATTCCCTGGAGCAGTGAGGCTGCACAAGCAGGAGCAGGACTGGCCCCATGTGCCAGGGCAGAGCTCCCTCCACCCCCAGCACCCCGACACAGACACTCCCTGGCCTGGGAAAAAGTCCCTTGAAAGTTCTGCACTCCCCAGAACCCCCCAGGAGACATTTCCTTTCTCTCACATGCCATCAGGGGGTTTATTTTGGTGGGGGACATTTTCATGGAGTCAAGATTTTCCAAAAGCCAGCCCTTCCTTCTCGGGAAATAATCCAGGTTTTGGCAGGCTGGGATTGCAGGGCAGCCACTGCCCTTCTCCACAAAGCCTTTGGGGACAAGGAGCCCCCGTGGAGAAGCAGAGATGGAAATTTCCAGCAGAGCTGTGGGAAGAGCTGGGTTTTTGTGCTTGTGACTTTCAGAGGCTCTTTGACAGACCCTGAGTTGGAGAGCTGAACTTTGTTTCTTTTTATACTACCCACAGTAAAGGAGAAAAAACCCCAACAAACAAAAAAATCCAGTCTTCAAATCTTCAGAACTGTTTCTTTACCAGCAACAGTGGGAGTTGTGCAGCAAGGTGAAGAACAGGGGATGATCTTACAGTACTATTTGGCTTGAGACTTAAGCAACTCTAATTAACATTCTTTTGGTAGTGGAATTACAGCAAGAAAAGCAATTTAATCTGTAAAACTCTGTCACAATGATGATGATAAACAGAGAGAGAAAACATCAAGGGAAAAATAGAAGAAGGAATAAAGAAGGAAGAGTGGAGGAGATGCAGATCCAAGAGTTCTTAAGAGGCTAATAAAATTACTTTTGGAGAATGGTGAAGACAAAGTAAAACCAACTGAGCACTGTCTGAAGCCAGAGATGGGGAATTCCTCTTTGTCCAGGTCCTTCTCTCCATACTGTTCACCCACAGTGAAACAGAGACAGGAACAGTAGCACAGGATGCAAGGAAAGGACCCCAACTCTAATCCTCCTGTTTGCCTCAGTACTGAATAACTTTGAGCATCAGTTCATTGAGCCACAGAGTTCACAGCAAAGATTTCCTTTATTGGTTTCGAGCAGCCTCAAGGACACAGCTGGCACTCAGGAACCAGGGAAGTGTATCTATATAGTGATTGTTTCTTCCAGCCCCTCTCGGGGTGGGCTCCAGGAGGGGGATGCTGGGCAGGGGCTGCAGTGGCCACAGCAACAACCCCAGGCAGGCTCAGGCCATTGGGGAGCAACTTTTCAGCCCCAAGAGGCAGGAATTGTGCTATTTAACAGATTTTCTTTTTCATTTTTTCCCTGATCATGACTTCAATTCCTTTTGCTCTCAGGCTTCTCAGTCCTGAATTTGTTCTCACCTGAGAGCTGAACTCCAAGTGGAAAAGTAGGGATTTTTGGGGGACATTCCAGCTCTTTCAGGTGCCACCACGGTGGTTATTCCAGTGGTGTCTCCATGCCCCATGCATCATCTCCAGATAGAAAACTATGGGACTCTTTTATGAATATTTTGCCTCTAATGTCTTGGTGTGAGAAGATTTATGTGCTGATTAGTTCTTTCATCTTGTTTGTTTAAGGAGCTGATGTTTACAGAGCCCCTGATGGAGCTGCAGGGATGGCAAACTGTGCAGGGCTTTCATCTCCAGCAGCCCCACCTGTCCCTGCTCTGGTCCCCCAGCAGCCTCCAGGGCCTCAGGACACCTCTTGGCACCAGGGAGGGAATGGAGAGAGGGCCCTTCCCTGCAATTATCACAGAAAGGTTTTCATATGTTACTCCTTGTTATATCCTGGGTTTGTCAACAGTGGAGCAGATGTTGCATTTTCTATTTTAGATATAATTAAATAGGAAATGCTACACCTCGTTAGGGAATGTGAAGCAAAGGCTGGACTTAGGCCACAGTGTGAAAAACTAAATACTTTATTATCAATATTTTTAAATGTACTGTCACATTTTGAGAACTGTTTTAATCCTCAATATTGAAAATAGTTTCAGTTTCCAGCAGAGACAACAGAGATCACTCTTAACTTTAAGGACACCAATGAAGAAAAACCAGTTTGTCTTTTCTCTTTTCTCCTCTGCACATTCCCTGGTGGCTGAGACATCCCTCTTTTCTCAGGCTTGGCTGTGCTGGCAGTGGGGCCTCAGGGAGGGCTGGGAAGGGAGGAGGAGGAGGAGGAGAAGGAACCCCACCTTTATTGTCCCCCTCTTTATGTCTCTGCTGCCTGGTGGGACCTGCCCTCCCTGTCCCTCCCAAACAGGGGGCACCACAGTCAGGTGGGTGTTTGGGGAACCCTGTTGTGACCAAAGACCCCCAAGTGCTGCTCAGCCATCAGGGTGCTGAGTGCTCTGGGGTTTGGGGACCCTGCTCTGACCACAGCCCCCCAAGGGCTGCTCAGCCACAGGGGGATGCTGAGGGTCTGGGGTTTGGGGACCCTGCTCTGACCACAGCCCCCCAAGGGCTGCTCAGCCACAGGGGGATGCTGAGGGTCTGGGGTTTGGGGACCCTGCTCTGACCACAGCCCCCCAAGTGCTGCTCAGCCACAGGGGGATGCTGATGGTCTGGGGTTTGGGGACCCTGCTCTGACCACAGCCCCCCAAACTGCTGCTCAGCCACAGGGGGATGCTGAGGGTCTGGGGTTTGGGGACCCTGCTCTGACCACAGCCCCCCAAGTGCTGCTCAGCCACAGGGGGATGCTGAGGGTCTGGGGTTTGGGGACCCTGCTCTGACCACAGCCCCCCAAGTGCTGCTCAGCCACAGGGGGATGCTGAGGGTCTGGGGTTTGGGGACCCTGCTCTGACCACAGCCCCCCAAACTGCTGCTCAGCCACAGGGGGATGCTGAGGGTCTGGGGTTTGGGGACCCTGCTCTGACCACAGCCCCCCAAGTGCTGCTCAGCCACAGGGGGATGCTGAGGGTCTGGGGTTTGGGAACCCTGCTCTGACCACAGCCCCCCAAATGCTGCTCAGCCACAGGGGGATGCTGAGGGTCTGGGGTCCTGCTCAAAGGCCCAGCTCCTCCTGCAGGACTCCCCACAGATCCCAGGGGAGGTAGGTGGGACCCCCAGCTCCCTGGGGCTCAGGGACACCAGGGGCTGCATCCCTCATATTCAGCCACATCCTCCTGTGGCATTCCCCAGGGTAAAGGGTACAGGACACCTCCCTACCCCTCCCTTGGGTGTCCCCTGGGCTGGGCACCCTGAGGATGCTGCTCAGAGGGGTCCCCCCCCGGATGTGACAGTGTGGGGCAGGGGGTGCTCAGTGCTCACTCTGGCTCAGTTCTCCCCATGCTGCTCATTCCAAAGTGACTTTTGCTCCTAGGAGCTGTTTCCAAGTGGGAACAGGGGGTTGTGGTGCCCTTTTTGGAGGGAGTTGAGGGTTGTGGCACATTTCTTATAGGATAAAGTTGACAGGGTAAATCCTGTGCATTTACCCCCTGCAAGGAGCAGCTCAGCCCTGGCTCACATCGATCCCTCCTCTCAAGTGCAGGGTCTGCCGGGGCCACTCTGACAAGGAAAGGAGCCCTTCCCTGCTGGGCAGACCCTGTGCCTGGTAAGGACCAGGCAAAGTGGCCTCAGACCCCTTGGCAGAGCTGCCTCTGCTTCTTGGGCTCTGCTTGTTCACAGCAGAGGGGACTGCGGGGCTTGTGCTTTGAAAAACACCAACAAATGCAAGTGCCCATGGATAGAAAAAGGACATTTTGTCTCAAAAAGCCCCTCATTAGTTTGATGGTGCATCACAGGATATGGTTTAGTGCTCTGTGGGTTAATTACTGAGAGTCTCAGGTTCCATTCAGTGACCATTGATTCTTCTTTCTCATTTACAACTAGAGAATAATGTTTGTCAGTGTAAAGTTAAAAGAAAACTGAAAAATTGGGGGTATTTTTAGTTTGCCTAACAAGGCACCAGGGGCGTGATGAGAGCTCTAAACACACAAGTAATGGCAGGTTAATGATCTCATTCTCACCACCGGGTTAATCATACAGACAAATAGCAAGGCAGATACTGGAATATTTATTCACTGCTGGAGTAGTGGAGGAGCAACAGATCGGAGTTCCCAGAGTGCTGTGTACAAACTAAAACCTGCCATCGAGGGGCCTTTTGCCTTGGGTTTTTGTGATTCACATTTTACTGTAGAATGGATATCTTCAAAGATTCTTATTTTCGTTTTGTAGGTTGGAAATTAATTTACATCTATTACTGCAAAGAAGTCCCCATTGGTGAGGCACTTGCGAGAAAAAGGTTATTTGTAATGACCAAATTTGTCACTGTTTGGGATCTCATAAAGGTCACAATGGAAGGTTTTCTCTTGCTTTAAATAAAATTCTGTATTTTAGAAAGAAATGTGCTTAACTTTCATTTCATAGAAATATCAAACCTGTTTGCACTATAATTTACTTTGTGAGCTGTTGACATTTACCCACCTGCCTGTCTTTGGAGAACAATCTCTTGATTTGCCTGGGAAGTGCTCCCAAGGAAACTGTCAGTGAGGAACTGGAGGGCGATGCTGTGCCAGGGCTGGATCCTCCCCAGTGCCCTGGAAGTGTCCACCCCCTCTGCCTGCCCAGAGCTGGGGCTGCCTCTGCCAGGGGACACACAGGGGCTGGGGGTGGGCACTGCCTGGGGACACACAGGGGCCTGGGGAGGGCACTGCCCTGGGGACACACAGGGGCTATGGGTGGGCACTGCCAGGGGACACACAGGGGCCTGGGGTGGGCACTGCCCTGGGGACACACAGGGACCTGGGGCTGCCCCTGCCACGAGGACACACAGGGGCTGGGGGTGGGCATTGCCAGGGGACACACAGGGGCTGGGGGTGGGCATTGCCAGGGGACACACAGGGGCTGGGGGTGGGCACTGCCTGGGGACACACAGGGGCTGGGGGTGGGCATTGCCAGGGGACACACAGGGGCTGGGGATGGGCACTGCCCTGGGGACACACAGGGGCCTGGGGTGGGCACTGCCAGGGGACACACAGGGGCTGGGGATGGGCACTGCCCTGGGGACACACAGGGCCTGGGGTGGGCACTGCCCTGGGGACACACAGGGACCTGGGGTGGGCACTGCCAGGGGACACACAGGGGCTGGGGATGGGCACTGCCCTGGGGACACACAGGGGCTGGGGGTGGGCATTGCCAGGGGACACACAGGGGCCTGGGGTGGGCACTGCCCTGGGGACACACAGGGACCTGGGGTGGGCACTGCCCTGGGGACACACAGGGACCTGGGGTGGGCACTGCCAGGGGACACACAGGGGCTGGGGATGGGCACTGCCCTGGGGACACACAGGGGCTGGGGGTGGGCATTGCCAGGGGACACACAGGGACCTGGGGTGGGCACTGCCCTCTCAGGAACTGCAGGTGCCAGAGGGCTGGATGGGACAAGCTCTAATTTCATGGTCACCCCCCTGAGCAGATGAAAAGGTGCACAAACAGGTGAAAAGGCTGGAAAGCCTCACAGCACATTTCACAGGGGAACAGCAGCTTCCATTCATCTACTTCTACATGATCTGCTGCAGATCTTCTGTAGAGGAAGTCACTTCTGTAGATCATCATCTACTCCTTCCACACCTACCTGCCCCTTGTGCCTGAGGAGTATGGACACCCTTGGCAGAGACCTCAGCCACCATCCTCTCCCACTGCCTGGGAAGTCATTAGCCCATGGGAGGTATTTAAGGTTGTATTTCCTTTTCCTGGCAGACACACAGCACAAGGTATTTTGCACTTTGTACCACGCAGAGCTCAATCTTCAACAAGTCATCAGCTTTTGAGACCTGCTATTTACTCCTTTCCTTATCCAGACCTCAGGGTCCAGTTTAAATCACAGACTCTTGAGATGACATGGGGGGGTTACAGCAGAATAAGCATTTTATTCACCTGACACCTCTACTTTAAGGGAGCACTGACCCCCTTTGATGGGCCCTTGCTGCTGAACTCTTGGCAGCAGAGCCTGGTGCCTCAGGGAGGGGACAGCACCAGGTCCCACAGAGGGAACTCCAACTGCTCCACAGCAGCACTTTGTGTTGGGGGTGGTTCCTCCTCCTCTACTAATGGAATTATTCTTTATGCAACCTGAGCTTTTCAAATTGCCAGTTGAGGTATGAGAGGTGCACACGTCAGGGCTTAAATTGTGTTATTGAGCAGTACAATGTGGGCATGGGCTGTGATGTGCCCTGTCCTGGCCATGCCCTGTAGCCAGTGAGCCCCTCCTGCCCCATGCTCTGCCTTTGGCCTCCACTCAGAGAGAAGGTGGGGGCTCCCTCTGGGCCAGGGGCCCCCAGGTGAAGCCCAGCACTCCCAGGGGAAGCTCTGCAGGGCCAGGTGAAGCCCAGCATTCCCAGTTGAAGCCCTGCAGGGCCAGGTGAAGCCCAGCACTCCCAGGGGACGCTCTGCAGGGCCAGGTTAAGCCAAACACTCCCAGGTGAAGCTCCTCATCCCCAGGTGTTGTGCATTAATAGAACGAGGGCAGCCCCTCCCTGGAGCTTTGGTCTGTTCCTTCAGCCCCAAATGTGAATCAGGTGCAGCTCATTAATGCTGATTGAAGGTGCAATAAATTGGGAGGTTTTGGGCCAGAGAAAGAGTGATGGTGGAAGTGAAGAGGGTGAAGTGCTGGCGCTTGTTCTGAACTCCTGCAGGGTGAGTGCTGTGTACTATTGTTATTTTTCTGCTGTTACTGGACTGGTCTGGGTGCTCAGATGGATTCTAAGTACTGAGTGATGTTTAAATTGCTTTTTCCTCGCCTGGAAAGAAGCCTTTACTGCTGTGCATGCATGAAAAATGCCAGTGAAAAGGAAACTATCATCTCTCATAAAAAAGAGTAGGTTTGAGGCTGTGTTTTAGAATATAGTTGTATTATATAAATGCATGGGGGAGGTGTGTGCTGGTTGTGACCTTGTTTGCTTTGCTGGGAGGTTTATAAAGCCCTGGTGTGCCCCTCTCTTGTCTTAGCCTGGTGAGAAATGGGTTGGTTTGGAATTTAGGCAATGCACAGCCAGGGATGGCCATACATGTGTGCTATAATCTCACTTAGTCATTGCTGGGAATGTGTCCCAAAGGGTAATTAAGGGTAGTCGAGCAGATGACCTGGGCAGTGAGTGCAGGAGCCTTTTATTAACAGCTGCAGGTGGATCTCAGTGTGGGTGGGACCTGATGTCGGGATTAAAACTGTGGCCAAGGGGTGACTTTGGGCGTGCAGTGCTACTGCTCCAAGTTGTGTTTTATTTGTTATGTTCTTCGATAAATGCCTGTTAATGTTTATTGACACAAGTACAATGCAGGCAACTCTCCTGGAGGGTTTGCAGGTGAGAGTGAGCCGCAGCTTTGCGGGTGCTGAATCCGCAGCGTCCCGGGCCGCTGTAACCAGGGGCAGGGGACGAGCCCGCTGGCCGGGAGCGAAGCCAGAGCAGCCTCGGCTGGTGACGGTGTGTTGGTGCCTGGGGAACCTGCTGGCTCAGAGCAGCAGCGTTTGCAGTCTCTGCTCGCGGTCCCGCCGGGATGGATGGATGGGGCGCTGCGCTCCTGGAACCTCTCCCAGGGGAGCGAGGGGAGCGCGGCTCCGGCTCTGCCTCACCCCCCTTGGATCTGCCATCTCTGCTGCAAAGAGACTCCGCTTAAATCCTCCCCGCTTTACTCCTGAGGTGATCGGAGACTCGGGAGGTGCGGGAAGGGCTCTGGGGCTGAGAGGGGCAGGGCAGCGCTGCTCTTTGGTCCTCTCTGCCAAGCCCTTGGAAGGGCATTGTGGGGCGATGCAGCAACGCCCAGCCAGAAAAAATAACACTTAAAACAAACCCTATACTTATAAAAAGGACTCTTGTGGCTCCGCAAATGAGCGATGCGCTTCCTCCACGTGGGAGGTGGGAGCTCCATCTGAGGAGGTTCCCAGCGGCCTCTTGAACTCTCATTAGTTAATTCTTCTCCCTGAAGCACTTTCTCTTGGGCCATTCCCGGGCTCTTGGCTGGCTCTGGGCAGTGCCCGCCTCCCGCCGCTGGTTGTTTCGGGGGAAAGGCTCCCTTGGCCTGGGCACGGGGGTGCCCTGGGGGTGTCCCGGTGCCAGGAGGGGCCGCAGGACCCGTGCCCGGCGCTCCGGGCAGTGCCACCCCCGGTACAGCCGCGGGATGCGCGGAGAGAGGGGAGGGAATTGTGGGCTCACCTTGGTGCTTTTGGGTGAGTTTCTCGATGAACTTTCAAACAACACGGACCTGCCGCGTGTCTGTCCCGAAGTGTGGGAGGTGTTGGAAAACCTCAAGGAGCACTTTGAGGGGAAGGAAACTTGATCTGGGGTGTCTTTTCTTTTTTTGCCGCATTTGTTCCTGGGACTCCTGGTGCTGAAGGGTTGGATCTAAAACAACACCTAAGAGTTCTCTTACAGGTGTTATCTCTGTGGCACTTGCTTAAAAAAGTCTGCAAGTTTGTACATGTAACATCTGTCTCGTGTGTTTGTGTGGATTCAAATCGTGGCCCCAAAACTTTTCAGGGAATTTCAGGGTAAATATTTTCACTTGGGAATTTCAATATAAATATTTAGCAAGAATTTCTCTGCTCAAAGGCAGAACATAAGATGGCTCCTGCTATATCTTGCTGTACATGCACTGCTACTTTATTTCCTATGGGCTGCTGAGTGTTTTGCATATATAGCTCTGGAAAATTGTTTTGGAAGCTTGAGAGAGGCTGTTCACAAGAGCATGGAGGGATAGGATGAGGGGAAACTGCCAGGGGGGCAGGCTGAGATGGGGATGTTGGGAAGAAATTCTGATCCGAGGGTGGGCAGGCCCTGGCACAGATGCCCAGAGAAGCTGTGGCTGCCCCAGCCCTGGGAGTGTCCCAGGCCAGGCTGGACAGGGCTTGGAGCACCCTGGGCTGGTGGGAGGTGTCCCTGCCCATGGCAGGGGTGGGGCTGGGGGGGCTTTGGGGTCCCTTCCATGTGAAAGCAGTCTGGGATTCTGTGACAGGAAAAACCCTTCAGGAAAAGGTCACTTTGCCATCAAATAAGCAAACAGGTCCTGTGCTCACATTCCTGCTCTGCAGAGGTAAAAGCAGCCTGTGAGCAGAGGGAAGCTCGAGGCTTCCCCCCTTGGATTTACTGCTGCACACCCCGTGCTGAGGAATGGGGATGGAGAAGAGATCCCAAAGCCCCAGCATGTCACAAGACTCAGTGCTGCTCTTCCCCAGAGTCTCCTCCACCCACAGAACACAACATTTTTAATAACATGCAATGGGCTTCTACAGGGCCATCAAATGCAGAGTGGATTTTTTTTTCTCTCTAAATTGATGTGAAAATCTGTTTGGTTTATAACTGCCAAACTTAAGAGCTACAGAAAGCCTTGACAAGTTTGTAATGGTGTTCTTAATGTAATAATTGCCAAAACAAAGACAATAAAGAAGGACTTGTCATTGTTTTGAACAACACAAATTTAATATATTGGGAATTGAAGTTTGAGCTTAATGAGGAAAAGTAATTTAGATGTAAACAACTGGTCTGAGTCAAAAGCCTGGGGATTTCAACAGGCCTTTATCCAGCACAGAGAGTGCTTTTAAACCCGGCTGAGGTGTCAAAGGCTTTACAGCAGCTCCTGAAATGCCCAAACCCATCTGCTTTAGGCTGTGTGAGCCTCAGCCTGGGGAGGTGGAGCTCAGCCCCTGGAAAGGACCTCAAGTCCTCTGTGCTCTGGGCTGTCACCTGGTCACCCTCAGAGGCCACTGGCATTAACATAACTAATGTGAAATATATAGAATATATGCAGAATGAGTGTAATGGGCTGCTATAGCTCTGAATACCTCCTGTCTTTAAGGAGATTGTATTGGCTGGTGATGCACGAGCAGCTTCACTTCCATCTCTCCTCCTGCTGAGGCTCCTGTGCAGCAGGACTGGCTGGAGAGGGATGGGGAGGGAAGTCTGATTTTTCTAAAAACCAAAATGCAAACAAAAAATGCTGACAAGATAAAGTCAATGTTTGGTGCTTTGCTCCTTGGAGATGGCGTGGGGCTTGTGCAGAGCCAGTGGGACACGACTGTTCCTCAGCTCCTGGGTCTGCTGTTGCATCCTGAGGGCACCATGGGAGCTGCCTTGGACCAGCCCAGGAGCCAGTGGGACACGACTGTTCCTCAGCTCCTGGGTCTGCTGTTGCATCCTGAGGGCACCATGGGAGCTGCCTTGGACCAGCCCAGGAGCCAGTGGGACACGACTGTTCCTCAGCTCCTGGGTCTGCTGTTGCATCCTGAGGGCACCAGGGGAGCTGCCTTGGACCAGCCCAGGAGCCTGCCCTGTGCTGCTGGTCCATGTGAGCGTGGCAGCCTCAAACCAAGCTCTTCCAGGCCTCTGTGGTGGAAACTCCTGCTGGAATCCTCCCAAATTCCTGATCCACAGGTGCTGGAGGAGACCTGCTCTGCAGGCAGCAGCCTGACCAAGGTTATTCAGGAGCTCTTTGCTTTCCTTTCTCTCAGTCCAGCAGTTTTTCCTTGCCTGTATCCTGTTATTTTAGAAGAGGAAGTTCAGAGCAAATGATGTGCTAACTATAGCTCTGCTTTGCATCTGCGTCTTCAGACTGTTACACTCAGGAGTAAAAGTGTCAAAATTATGTTGAGAAATGAGAACGTGTCACAGGAAAAGAGCTCTTGTACATGTTTTAAATAAAATGTGTATCGTGTAAGTCATCATTTTGGCTAAGAAAGTGATTCCTTAGTGCTTTACCATAAAGAAAAACAGGTGAAGGTTTAAGGTTGAACCCAGGAACAGAACCCTGAATGTCTCCGTGGGCTGTTGGTTTCACTGAGTGCAGATCCTGCTGCAGGAATAGCCACTGAGAGCCCCCTGCAAAGAATGGCTGCAGAAAGAAGGCACAAAAACCTTGTGCTGGGAGTTAAATGGCTCCAGCTGAGCTCATGGTCACCATGTGTTCTTCTCCTGGTTCCATATGGTCATATAACCACTGAGATCAAGAGAGTCTGATTGTTCCTGGATGACAAGTTCTTATTGTTTGGTAGGAAGATTGTTTTCTTAGTGCCTGGTCAAGTGGGTCCTATATTACAAGGGAAACTAGGGAAGAGTTTCTTAAAAGTATGAGAGAATTTATCTTCACAAGAACTTTAGGTATTTGGACAGTGCTGTGAAGCACAGAATGAAGTCTGGTGGAAGGTGTCCCTGCCCACGGGGAGAGGCAGGTGGTGGAATGAGATGAGGTTTAGGGTCTCTCCCAACCCAAACTGTGCTATGAACTGAATGAGGAGTTTAGTGTTGCTCATCTCTTGGGTGTCAGTGACACTTCTGCTCATGGCAGGGAGCACATATTGGTGCTGTAAGAATGGCTGAGCCTCTGTCCTGACCTGGAGATGGAGGAGGTGCAGCTCTGAGTGGGTCCCAACACAGGGGACTCTGGGAATGTGATTTGCCTGCTCAGGCAGGACCCAGAGCTGCAATTCCCTCCCTTGTGCTGCTGTTCTGCACCCAAAGCCCAGACACTGCAGGGCCAACCTGTTGTGCCTTTGCAAATACTGTCTGTGCAGAAGGAGCACCCAGGGAAAGGAGCAGCCCTGCTAGGGAACTCTGGGCTGGGAGAGCTGCCACCAACCAGGCACTGTCCCTGTAGGAACAGGGCAGGGTGGAGCTTTGGACCTGCTGAGTGCTGTGATGCCAACGCTGTTTGCACATTCCTGGCTGGATCACAGACTTCTGGGAACAGGGACTTCATTTCCAGTGGGCTCTGATCCCTGCCAGGGGCACTACACTGAGGAGTAGTGGAAAATTGGGAGGGTGAAGCTGGGCTGAGTCTCATCAGGCTTCTGTGGGCTAAAATCTGTAAATTAAGGTGTTAATTTGCCAGTTGTCTGAGGCTTTAATGGAGTTTTTTATTCTCTGTATAAAATGTGTGTATGTAACTCCTTCTCTTGCAAACTGAGCACTTGACCACAAATGGGTCAGGTCCTCTAAATTTCTGCTCCTGTTAATGAGAATATTATTGGATTGCATAAGCTTTGCATAATAAGAACAAAAATGAGCCTGGAGTCATCTAGTCCTGCCCTAAGGCATGATCACATATGATGAAGCTGTTGTGGAGTGATGTCTCTTTAAAGGTCTCCAGACATTGCACAAATCCTTCAGTCCTCCTGATCCTTGCAGTTGATGCCTTTTTAGGGGACTTTGCAAAGACAGTTGTGTGATTGGAGATTTTTTTTATGTACTTTCAGGGCTGTTTTAGTAAATATTTCTTTGGTAAAACACTTGACTTGCACCATTATCAGTATTTTCTATAAATCCATATTTGCCATTCTTCTCTGCTGGGGTAATTCCCACCAGTGCTGAGGGAAGTGGAGACTTTCAATTCCCTTTTTTATGTTTATGGATTGTATCTGGCTTTCCAGCCATATGTTTTTATGGAAGCAGAATAAATATGTACAGATGAAAGCTCTAAATGCTTGAAAGGCTGAAACCTCTGACTCTGCTCTCTGGGTAGTTTCTCTCTGAATGCGTTTGGGGCTGTGTCACCCTCCTCACTGACTCTGATTGCGGCAGAGAAGAGAAGGGTTAATGCCCTGGGCTGCTGCTGCATAATGTGCCTGGGAGCTCACTTAGGATGTGCTTGGGGTTTTTTCCAAGGCAAAGTGCTGCAAAAGGCTTTTATGACTCAATCTCTGGCTCAGCAGCTTCGTCGGGCACTTTATATTAATGTAGAGACTGCAGGTAGTGAGTGCTGGAGGGAGAACCAGCAGGAGCTGCATTAGGGCAGTGGGAGGGAGCAGAGCCCAAAGCACCCCGAGAGCCGTCCCGGGCCGGGCCGGCCCCAACCCTGAGAGCCCCCGAGAGCCGTCCCGGGCCGGGCCGGCCCCAACCCGTGCCAGCCCCCGAGAGCCGTCCCGGGCCGGGCCGGCCCCAACCCGTGCCAGCCCCCGAGAGCCGTCCCGGGCCGGGCCGGCCCCAACCCGTGCCAGCCCCCGAGAGCCGTCCCGGGCCGGGCCGGCCCCAAGCCCTGCCAGCCCCGCCCCAACCCGTGCCGGCCCCCGAGAGCCGTCCCGGGCCAGCCCAGCCCCAACCCTGAGAGCCGTCCCGGGCCAGCCCAGCCTGGGCTTTGTGGGCTCCATCAAACTGGTCAATAAACACCCTGTGGGGCTCTGAGCCCCTCCTGCAGTGCCCCTGAGCAGGATGCTCACCTGGGCTTTGTGGGGTCCATCAAATTTGCCAATACCACTCCGTGTCCTACCCTAAAACAAGGAGTAAGGGAGAGGTGTGTTGGTTAACTCTGCATCTGCCTTTTCAGCTCTGATGTGCCCTGTGAGTTTTGCCATATTTATTTAACTGCCCATAAACCATTTTTGGTTAGTTTAGGCTGCAGTCATTTTCAGCTGCTGGGCAGGGGACTCAAGTGGCAGTAACTGCTTTTCCTGAGAGGTGCTAAAGTGCTCTTTGTGTTTTAACTAAATGAATTCCTTCTGTCCTGAGTTGTGCCTGGTACAGATCCCAGTTTGTACCCCCATTCCTCAGCTTCCAAGCTTGAAGTTCACCAAATATTACAAGCAGAAACTTTATTTATCTACAAATGAGTGTGTGTTTATACCCCTATAGATTCTCTTCAGGCTGGGATGGGCTCCAGGGGCAGACAGGGCTGTGGCTGCAGCAGCTGGGCA
The DNA here is from genome assembly GCF_047495875.1 of Pithys albifrons albifrons. Taxonomy (NCBI): domain Eukaryota; kingdom Metazoa; phylum Chordata; class Aves; order Passeriformes; family Thamnophilidae; genus Pithys; species Pithys albifrons. The sequence goes on along the minus strand of NC_092467.1, from coordinate 33,753,517 downwards.
GGGGGAGAGGCAGAAAAACTGGCCATGCCCCAGTCTGGGAAGAGGGAGCTCCAGGAGGGATGGGGGTGGGCAGTGCTGCTCCTCCTTCAGGGGCACCATTCCTGAGGTTTCTAATGCTCAGCACTGCAGAAAATTTGGGAATATGGCCCAGAAGGGCTGTGCTGTGTGGGGGCACCATGGAGGGTGCTGGGCAGGGCAGGAGCACCCCAAGCATGACTGGCAGGATCCCCTTGGCTGGAGGGACCTTCACTGGCATCACCAAACACCAACTCTGCAGGAAAGGTTAAAACACAACCAAACACTCAGCAAACAACAAAACATACAGTCAAAATGTTGGGAAAACCGATGCACTTGGAGCTGTTTGCTGAATCCCTCCTGCTCCGTTCACAGATGGCTTTATTTAGCTCCCTGAATTAGTGCAAAGTGATAAGAGAAACACTTGCTGGATAAATCAGCACCAGAACTGGGACTGTGTGAACTCTCCAATTAAACTTGACAACTCCTTAAAAAATCGAGTCCCACAGATGCAATATGACAATTCCCAAAGTGCCACATGAACGTGGTGTCACATTCAGCTGGTTTGCCATGGGAGTGCTGAGCTGGCATTGTGCTCGAGCAGGAGAGGGTGGAGACAGCTCAGGGAATGTGTTGACACCATATGGGAAAGCCTGGCTGTGTCACTGGGGTGCAAACTTCAGTCATTTGGGACTTGACTGTGTACCAGTGGGTTTTATTCTCCTTTCCTGTTCCTCCTCAGTCAGGGCAGCAGCAGCAGGGCTGGAACCTCACAGGGGCTGACAGACTTCCCTTATCAGAAACTGTAAAGAAAAACAAAGGAAAAGCCAGGAGATGAGTTGTTGCCTCTCACTGGACAACTGCTGCTGTTTTTTTCAAGTGCTCCTTAATTTATCTCAAGTGTTCAAATTAGGCTTGGCTGCAGTGGAGGGTTTGCCTCTCCCCAGGAGCTGGGGCTGCTCAGCTCTGTGATTAATTGGGTAGGAGTCCCTGCCTGGCTCTGGAGCCACTGGAGGGGGAGAAATGAGCTGTGCCAGAAGGCTTTGGTCTATTTTTATTGATGGAGCAGATGAGATGGATCATGAAAACAACCTTCTGATTCGCAGCAGTCGGTCCCCTGTGCTGCTCAGCAGAGGCTGTGCCTGCTGAACACCCCCAAGCAGAGCTGGGCACGGGAGAGGGGCTGGTTCCTGTTCAGCTCTACACAGACTGGGGAAAAGAAACCAGAAAAGGAACAAAACACCTCCGTGATTACAACACTTGTGTGATAAAAGCACTTCTGTGCTTGTCAGTGTTTCTGGTCCAGTTTCTACGGGAAAACTTTTCACTCTGCTCAGAACTTGAACACGTGTAAGGGAACTTTGCTGCTCTTGCCTCCTCCTCCTTCCTGTGTCTGAATGTTTTGCTCACTGGAGGGGAGAAAAAACAAAGTGTTAAAAAAAATAACTGGGGAGAGGGGAAACAGTTTCCTGTTATCCAAACATCATTGATGGGAAGGAATTTGCCTCCTTCAGCAGAGCAATTCCAGGTGTCTGAGAGGCCACATGTGAAGGACCCAACTTGTGTTTCTGAGTTGAAAAGTGATGACAAAGGGTGGGGGAAAGGGCCATAGCTCAGGTTTTAATTGGATTTATTTTTCAATGGTCAAGTGACTTCATCTGAAATTTGAGTATGAGAATAAACCACCCCAAAATCATCATTGAATAGGCAAACCCCTCACTTTTCTTGTTACATCTTCTCTTCTACACTTATGCACCAACTTTGACTTAAATCCAACTCTTTTCCAGCTGTGGGGAGAATGGTGTGAGCTCTGTTAAAAGCAGGGGGGAGCACAACAGCAGCTCAAATCTGTGTTCAGGTTAACATTCAATTTACAGGTAGAAGTGGTGTGAGATACCTGCAGGGCCATGTTTCTCTCATTGTGTTTATTTGAAATCTCAGTTTTGTTAAATAAGGCTGTACTTGCCCCTGGAGGTCAAGCTGAGCAGCTGTGACAAAATGAGACCTAAAATGATAAAGTTTTCTCCAGTGCTGCAAACACAGGAATGCTGCTGAATGCATTTCACAAGGTGTCCCTCTGCTTTTGGGAGCAGCTCTGTAAGGCAGATCTGTGTGACTGGAAAAGTATTGGCTTGTTCATCCATCTCTGTGCTGCATCAATTAAATCATAACAATGTTTTACACATCTTAGATTTAATGACTTAGTGGTAATCAGGATAATTTGCATATTTAGCACAGAGAAATGAAACTGGAGAACTATTTTTAAAATCCAGGCTGTATTATACGTTGTGTACTTGAAGAGTTTGTGGGCCCCTTTCTGCTGGAAGCAGAGCTTGGCTCTGGCCCTCCAGCTGCAGGTTGGGTTGGGATCCAAAGGGGTCAGACACTGCCTGCATTGTGCCAATGGGGTGGAATCCTGGACTGGTTTGGGTTGGGATCCAAAGGGGTCAGACACTGCCTGCATTGTACCAATGGGGTGGAATCCTGGACTGGTTTGGGTTGGGATCCAAAGGGGTCAGACACTGCCTGCATTGTGCCAATGGGGTGGAATCCTGGACTGGTTTGGGTTGGGATCCAAAGGGGCCAGACACTGCCTGCATTGTGCCAATGGGGTGGAATCCTGGACTGGTTTGGGTTGGGATCCAAAGGGGCCAGACACTGCCTGCATTGTACCAATGGGGTGGAATCCTGGACTGGTTTGGGTTGGGATCCAAAGGGGGCAGACACTGCCTGCATTGTGCCAATGGGGTGGAATCCTGGACTGGTTTGGGTTGGGATCCAAAGGAGCCAGACACTGCCTGCATTGGGCAGTGTCACACTTCTCATGTGATAGTCCTGGACTGGTTTGAGTTGGGAGGGACCTCAAAGCCCACCCAGTGCCACCCCTGCCATGGGCAGGGACACCTCCCACCAGCCCAGGCTGCTCCAAGCCCTGTCCAGCCTGGCCTGGGACACTCCCAGGGATGGGGCAGCCACAGCTGCTCTGGGCACCTGTGCCAGGGCCTGCCCACCCTCCCAGCCAGGAATTCCTTCCCAGTCTCCCATCTAACCCTGTCCCCTGGCACTGGGAAGTCATTCCCATCTGTTCTGTCCCTCCAGGCCCTTGTTCAAAGTCTCTCCCTCTTTCCTGTCAGCTCCCTTAGGAACTGGAAGGCCACCACTGAGTCACCCAAAGCTTCCCTTCTCCAGGCTGAGCAATCCCAACTCTTCCAGCTTTCCTGGGGGGCTACTCAGAGCCTGTCCTGAGGCAGGACAGTCTGGGGTGACTCTGCTGAGGTGCTGAACATCACTTGGGGAGGGAATCCAGGAGGGAATCCTGGCTGCTACTGCACTTTCTGGGACTCTTCCTGATTCTAAACTCCTGCCAGAGCAGACCTGTAATTTGGGATGGTTTCAGGATGGGATATTTATCCTCTGGCAAGATAAAATGTTTGTTGTAACCAACACTGTGTCTTAAAATGGGGCCATGAAGCAATAAATTGCATTAATGTGAAATTGTTATGACACTTGAAAATGCCCTGCAATTACTCGTGCTTATTAATGAACTGCAAGGAGTGTAGTTTTGCAATTAGTTATCAGCACTTGCCAACCCTTTGCAACAGCACCCATGGAGCTGTTTCCATTGGGTGTGGAGCTGGCACAGGTGCCAAGGCCCCCACCCTCCCAGAGGGATGCAGAGGGTGTCCCCCAGTGCTGGCAGGAGCTGGCACAGGTGCCATGGCCCCCACCCTCCCAGAGGGATGCAGAGGGTGTCCCCCAGTGCTGGCAGGAGCCGGCACAGGTGCCATGGCCCCCAGGCCCGCAGAGGGTGTCCCCCAGTGCTGGCAGGAGTTGGCACAGGTGCCATGGCCCCCACCCTCCCAGAGGGATGCAGAGGGTGTCCCCCAGTGCTGGCAGGAGTTGGCACAGGTGCCATGGCCCCCACCCTCCCAGAGGGATGCAGAGGGTGTCCCCCAGTGCTGGCAGGAGCCGGCACAGGTGCCATGGCCCCCACCCTCCCAGAGGGATGCAGAGGGTGTCCCCCAGTGCTGGCAGGAGCTGGCACAGGTGCCATGGCCCCCACCCTCCCAGAGGGATGCAGAGGGTCTCCTCCAGTGCTGGCAGGAGTTGGCACAGGTGCCATGGCCCCCAGGCCCGCAGAGGGTGTCCCCCAGTGCTGGCAGGAGTTGGCACAGGTGCCATGGCCCCCACCCTCCCAGAGGGATGCAGAGGGTGTCCTCCAGTGCTGGCAGGAGTTGGCACAGGTGCCACTGCCCCCATGCCCCCAGAGGGATGCAGAGGGTGTCCCCCAGTGCTGGCAGGAGCTGGCACAGGTGCCATGGCCCCCACCCTCCCAGAGGGATGCAGAGGGTGTCCCCCAGTGCTGGCAGGAGCTGGCACAGGTGCCATGGCCCCCACCCTCCCAGAGGGATGCAGAGGGTGTCCCCCAGTGCTGGCAGGAGCTGGTGGTGTTTGGGGGGCTGACTTTGTGTGCATCCAAGAGCAGTGTGTGGTGTGGGAATGAGCTCAGAACTGTGTCCAGGGTGGGGTCACTCCTTGGTACCCACCTGAGTACCTGGGAGGTGTTTGCAGGGGCTGCTGCCTTTCCTCCTCACTGATGGCAAAAGGGGGAGGTGTTCACAAAAAAGAAGCCTCTTCTGTAGGTCAGAATGTACCATTCAGTTGGAAACCATAATGGAAAGTAGGGAAAACCAGGGGATAAAAAAAATGGAAACTTTGCAGGACTGTCCTCTCTGGAATCAGAGGGGTCCCATTCCTTATGTAACTCTGCTTTCATAAAATCCCTGAAAGGTTTGGGTGGGAAGGGACCTCAAAGCTCATCTCATCCCACCCTCTGCCAGGCACTGGACCAGGTTGCCCCAAGCCCTGTCCAGCCTGGCCTTGGCCACATTCCCTGGGAGCCCATTGCTGTGGGTTTGGGTGTGCAAAGGGCTGCAGGCCCTGAACAGAGGAGTGGGACAGGGCTTGGGGTGGTGATGGATGATCCAAAAAGTGGAAATAAAAAATGGAGAGGATCTGAGATGCCAGGTGGGTGTTAGACCTCACTGGGGAAGCTCCTGAGAAGCTGCTCCAGGAATTGGTTTCTCAAACACTTTGCTGGAAAGGCTCTGAGGTCTCGGTGGGGGATTGTCTGTGGGGTCATGGTGGGACAGTTGTGGTGCCTGGCAGATGCTGAGTTTGGCCCCAGACAGTGGCTGGTTCTGCTCCCTGGTGTTTGTGTCTCCTGCTCCTCAAGGATGGCACTTGGCCCTTACATGGAATGAGCTGTTCCATTCCCAGGGTTTAAATGTGGCCATGAGGCCCCACAGTGCCCTTGCTCTGAGCTGTCCCCACATGGGGGTTGTGCTGACACCCTCTGTGTCACTGGGACACTTTCATGTCTGCACTTGGTGATTAATTGCTGTAACCTCCCCTTTCAAAATGCAAAGGCAATTAAATAAATCTTTTTATGCTTGTTCCCTTTCATATGAACCAATAGATGTGCCTCTAAAGCCCTATTTATCTTGCATTAAATCAGCTGTAATGGTAGGAATATTCCACAGCATCTGTGAGGCAAACACTGTTGCCAGTTTGATCTTTTTGGCTGTTGTTGGGGCGCAAAGGTCTGTCAGGCACAGCTCTCATTTTCAGAATCTTTATGGCTGTGGACATAAACATAGAGAAGGGAGGGAATGGGAGAGAGGAAAGCCTGAGATGTGCTTTCCATGTTGCAATTTTAAGACCAAATGAAATGAACAATCCAGACAAATTTAAGATTTCAGCCTTGTTTCCAGGTTCTTCTGGTTTTATTACCCACCTACCCCGAGTAATGACAGATGTAAGAGATTGCAGTAGAATCACAGAACCTTTAAGGCTGGAAACCCCTCCAGAACCATGGAGAGCAGCTGTTCCCCCAGCACTGCCAAGGTCACCACTAACCTGTGTCCCAGGAGCCCTTTCCAGCTCTATCCCTGAGATTTTGAGCCCTCCCAGAGATGGTGGTTCCCCCATGGCTGGTCAGGGCTCCTTAAAGGATTTGTGTGCAGGAGATGCAGGTTCCTCTTCTTTGGAAAAATATCTGAACGCAAAGTAAAAACTCCATTTCAGTGAGTTTACTCTGCCCCAACATGGCAACGCTTGGGGAAACACACCCAGGGAGGACCAAGCCCTCCCTGACTTGCTGTCCCTGTGACAGGCACAGCAACATCCACTCTGCTTGCAGGAGCTCCCTGGTGGTGTCCATCAGGAGTCAGTGGGGGTTCCAAGCCAGCTGATGAACTCCTGGCTGCTCTGGGCTGCCTCCAGCTCCCCAGTGCTCAGTGCCCTCTGGGCTGCCTCCAGCTCCCCAGTGCTCAGTGCCCTCTGGGCTGCCTCCAGCTCCCCAGTGCTCAGTGCCCTCTGGGCTGCCTCCAGCTCCCCAGTGCTCAGTGCCCTCTGGGCTGCCTCCAGCTCCCCAGTGCTCAGTGCCCTCTGGGCTGCCTCCAGCTCCCCAGTGCTCAGTGCCCTCTGGGCTGCCTCCAGCTCCCCAGTGCTCAGTGCCCTCTGGGCTGCCTCCAGCTCCCCAGTGCTCAGTGCCCTCTGGGCTGCCTCCAGCTCCCCAGTGCTCAGTGCTCTCTGAGCTGCCTCCAGCTCCCCAGGCTCCCCTTTCTGCAGTGCTCAGTGCCCTCTGGGCTGTCTCCAGCTCCCCAGTGCTCAGTGCCCTCTGGGCTGTCTCCAGCTCCCCAGTGCTCAGTGCCCTCTGGGCTGTCTCCAGCTCCCCAGTGCTCAGTGCCCTCTGGGCTGTCTCCAGCTCCCCAGTGCTCAGTGCCCTCTGGGCTGTCTCCAGCTCCCCAGTGCTCAGTGCCCTCTGGGCTGTCTCCAGCTCCCCAGTGCTCAGTGCCCTCTGGGCTGTCTCCAGCTCCCCAGTGCTCAGTGCCCTCTGGGCTGTCTCCAGCTCCCCAGTGCTCAGTGCCCTCTGGGCTGTCTCCAGCTCCCCAGTGCTCAGTGCCCTCTGGGCTGTCTCCAGCTCCCCAGTGCTCAGTGCCCTCTGGGCTGTCTCCAGCTCCCCAGTGCTCAGTGCCCTCTGGGCTGTCTCCAGCTCCCCAGTGCTCAGTGCCCTCTGGGCTGTCTCCAGCTCCCCAGTGCTCAGTGCCCTCTGGGCTGTCTCCAGCTCCCCAGTGCTCAGTGCCCTCTGGGCTGTCTCCAGCTCCCCAGTGCTCAGTGCCCTCTGGGCTGTCTCCAGCTCCCCAGTGTTCAGTGCCCTCTGGGCTGCCTCCAGCTCCCCAGTGCTCAGTGCCCTCTGGGCTGCCTCCAGCTCCCCAGTGCTCAGTGCCCTCTGGGCTGCCTCCAGCTCCCCAGTGCTCAGTGCCCTCTGGGCTGTCTCCAGCTCCCCAGTGCTCAGTGCCCTCTGGGCTGTCTCCAGCTCCCCAGTGCTCAGTGCCCTCTGGGCTGCCTCCAGCTCCCCAGGCTCCCCTTTCTCCACCCCTCAGTCACAGATACTTTTGGGTTTCAGTCCTTTGTGACCTTCCTTGTCCTCTGCAGTAGTTTGTCTGCTTAGTAACTCTCTTGGAGAAGTCCTCAGATTCTAAAGGATGCTCAGTGTGTCCCAAACTGTTTCCCAGGTCTGGGCTGGGGCTCTGCAGGGAAATGGTTTGTGTGCCTGGTCATGCCCCACAATTCTGTCATTGAAGAGTTATGTTTAAAAAAGTGCAGGTTTCTTTAACCCTCTCTGGGCCGTAGTCCAGGAAAGGGTGGGACCCACATTTTGCTTCATCTCTCTGTTTTAAAGTGTTCCCAGTTCTGAAATAAGCGAGTTCAGGCAGCAGGAGCAAACCAGCCTCAGTTCCCCGGAGCTCTGTAGGGTGGAAAGTGCTCCCTTTGCAGGCTCAGAGCTCAGGGCTGGTGCTGCTTGTGCTCCCTCCTGTTGGAAAGAGGCACCAAATAGCACTAACGTGTTATTTTAGGGGGTGAAATATTCTGGGGCAGAAAATGCACAGCACTATTTAAGTCTTGGCAATGACTGACTTCCTCATGTGACACCTGCAAATTGGAGCACTCAAGATCTTATGAAGATGAGACACAAATAAGGGCTTTGAGGAGAAAAGTGATGGATTCTTTTGTAAAAGGCTTTCACATTGAGATTAGTTCACATTTGCCTCCTCCCAGGGAGCACTTTGAGGCAGGAGGTTTGGGCTTCTGCTGAGCCCCAGAGCAGGTTAGAAATAGATATACGTGTTTTAATCTACAGAGTCAATAACTCCCAATGTTGTAGGAAAGATGTTCTGCTTTTACATCTCTCCCCATGATGGTCTCCCAGTCAAGGGTTATGAATGAATTACACAGAACCCTCTAGAACTCGTGTGGGGTGACTCATCCAATGCTTCACACCTTTACTACCAAAACCACTCTGTGTTTTCATGAAGAGCAACCCCCACCCAGCTCAGCCAGGAGGTCCAAGTGGCTTTGTATTCAGCAATTAATGAGCAAGTATGTAATCCTTAATGATTTACTCAATTCCAGATGAATAAATGACAGTAGTGGAACTTAAACACCCCTTTGAAATGCTGAAAGTTGCTCAAACCCTCCCTCCAAGTGACTGCACATCTGGCAGGTGAGCAGTTGGTTATGGGGAAATATCGGGTGTTGTTTTCCTTTTAACTCAAAGAGAACTATCTGGGGGGGGAAAAAAAAGTCAAGATGGGGAAAATCATGTGAGCAGGACTTGTGTGCTGCCTTCTCTTCTGGGGGAGAACCCTCACATGATGGGCCAAAGCCACTTCGGGGACGGGCGGGAGCCGCCCTGGCGACTTCGGGGACGGGCGGGAGCCGCCCTGGAGACTTTGGGGACGGGCGGGAGCCGCCCCGGAGACTCTGGGGACGGGCGGGAGCCGCCCCGGAGACTCTGGGGACGGGCGGGAGCCGCCCTGGAAGCTGCTGCGGAGCTGCCTGAGCTTTCCTGCAGCTGCTGCACAGAACCCTGTCTGGGCCACCCTGCTCTGTGAGAGGGCCCTCCAGGAGAGGTGACTGTTCTCAGAGTGCTTTCAAAGAGCTCCTCCACTTGCTGTGATGCTGCTTTGAGAAATGATATTTTTAAATCAAACCGTGTAATGACTCTGTATTTCTGACCTTTAAATCCTGCCAGAGTGGGCTGTGAATTCCAAAGCTTTTGGGAATGGGATTGGCAAACAAGACCCAAAGAAGTGCTGCAGTCTGAGCGCATTTGCTCCATGATGAGATGTTGTTTTACAGCTTTAGGAGTGATGCTGGAGCAAGAGGAGTGTCCTGAGCAATTTTCCCATGTCACATTCACATGGAAGTGTGGCCATATATTATTGGGATGTGAGTTTTTAACAGATAGTTTCTGGAATTTCAGTCATGAATTCAGTGAGAACCCCAGAAAGGGCTGATTTCTTTGAAGTCCCCTGAGAGCTTGAACTGTCCTTTGCATTCTCACCTGCAATGGTGTGTTTGAGGCAGCTCAGCCTGTGCTCCCAATTCACAGCAAAAACCCTTCCAGTCTGAAATGGGAACTGACACATATCAGTGACTTAAAGAAGCTCCTTCTGTCTCCCCTCTCTGTGCTGGCTCTCGGGAGGTTTGGGGCAGCAGAGAGTGCAGGGAGTCCCCTTCCCTCTGGTGTCCCCTCTCTGTGCTGGCTCTCAGGAGGTTTGGGGCAGCAGAGAGTGCAGGAAATCACCCTCCCTGTGGGTGTCCCCTCTCTGTGCTGGCTCTCAGGAGGTTTGGGGCAGCAGAGAGTGCAGGGAGTCCCCTTCCCTCTGGTGTCCCCTCTCTGTGCTGGCTCTCAGGAGGTTTGGGGTAGCAGAGAGTGCAGGGAGTCCCCTTCCCTCTGGCTCTCCCCTCTCCTGTGAGCACACCTGGCCTGGGCAGTTCCTCTCTGCATTTCCCCAGTTCCTCAGGGATTCTGGAAAGCCCTGCTGGGTTCCAGCCCTGGGGTCCTGTCCCACATGGGGATGAGCATTCCCAGGGTGGGCAGGATGCTGCTCTGCATCCCGTGCTCACTGACGTGCTGGCTCTGCCCTGCTGTGTGGGGAAGGATTTGTATCAGTGACCCTCAGTTCATCCTCCCAGCTGATAAAATTCCAGTTGTTTTCCCAGTGAAGTAAGAAATACCTGTGCTAATCATGTGCTTCACATGTTAAAATTGCAAGCCTCACTTTAAGGAAAAACAAAAGTAGTGGAGACACTTCCAACTTTCCCCAAATTTGTTCTTTAATCTTCAGCTTCTTCTCTGCATCAAGGGCCACGTTACCTCATCCTGTTCTAACAATTTATGGAAATGTGCCGAGATTCAAATTGTTGCCTTACAGTGGCAGGATAATTTTCCTGTATTTCCCTGATTGCAAGTTATTCTGTATCTCCTGGAGTATCTTTATTTGATCTCTTGAATGATAATTGCTATCAGTTCCTCGTGTTCATCATTCATGTTTCTTCCTCAAATCTATTTCAAGCTGCTGAAGGAAAAGTCTTTTTCCCTCCAAAGCTGATGTGAACTAAAAGCCTAATTTAGCTGTCTGAGGCTAAATTGCCTTCAGTGAACCAGTTAAAATCTTTTTTCTCTTTAAACCAATTTTGAGAAATAAATAATACTTATCTATTGCTAGGTATTTATTTTTTTATGTAAACTTCCAGTTTGCTGCTTTTAGATGTGCTTTCCTGAGAACTCTGGAGGATGCTCAGGTGATTCTGCTGCTGTTAAACACTCTTGTTAAAAGCTGCCTTGGTGCTACAGAAGTGAAAGTGAACTTTATTCTCACAAAGAGAGTAATGGCAAAAGGAGTTGTGGCATTTTATTGAAATTATATGTGAGTCCAACAAACAGGAGAAGGAAAAACTGCTCGTGTTTGAAGAATTGGTTCTTCTCAGCTGCTTTGGTTCCAAGCTGAGGGTTAAACTTGAGGAGGATTGAGGTATCCCTCCAGCTGTGCCCTGTCCCTGCCCTGGCACAGCTCCAGCCCTTCCCTGTGCCCTGTCCCTGCCCTGGCACAGCTCCAGCCCTTCCCTGTGCCCTGTCCCTGCCCTGGCACAGCTCCAGCCCTGCCCTGTGCCCTGTCCCTGCCCTGGCACAGCTCCAGCCCTGCCCTGTGCCCTGTCCCTGCCCTGGCACAGCTCCAGCCCTTTGCTGTGCCCTGTCCCTGCCCTGGCACAGCTCCAGCCCTTCGCTGTGCCCTGTCCCTGCCCTGGCACAGCTCCAGCCCTGCCCTGGGTGCTGTCCCTGGTCCCCCAGGGCAGAGCTCAGGGCCTGTACCTGCTCTGAGGTCTCCCCTCAGTCTCCTCCTCTCCAACTGAACAGGTCAAGGTCTGGCTGAGGTGGAGCATCATCTGCCTCTGCTTGTGCCTTTCTGCAGGTCCTGTCCAGAAATGCCCCTGAGGGTGTTTCCCTGCCCTGCTGTGGGGAAGTCCTTGGCAGGGAACCACAGAGGGGGTGTGAGATTCCTGTTAAAGATCTGCATGTGGCATTGAGCAAACCTGTGTAGGATCAGGAGAAACAAGAGCAGGTTTGTACCTGCCCAGATAAATGTAGGTCATCACAAATGTGTTGCTCTTCATCCACTTGAGGAAGAATAAGACAAGACAACAGGAATTCAGAGCAGTGAACTGGGGAGTAAATAATTACTTTACTCCTCTTAAAAGAGCTTTTATTAAAACTGGGTTTTAATCTTGCTTTTGATAAGAAGAAATAATGGTACAGTGTATGATGTCTGCTGCTCAAAATCCAGACCTGGGGGACACAGAGAGGGGAAAACCATTTGTGGGCTTTTATTTTATGTCCAACATTTCCCTTTCTGCTGTTAACAATGACACCAAATTACAGCCTCAACCAGCAGAAAGAACACTCCAAGGAATGCAAGTTTCTCTGCTCCCTGTCATTTATTGGGCTTTATTTGAAGTGCTGAGAGCACCCCTGTGAAAGCTCACCCCATTTTCTCCTGCAGGTCACTGAGTCATTCTTGGTCTCCTTTTTCTGAAGGTTTGGTATAAAATCATGCCTGTCTATTTTAACCTCTCCCTCAGATTTTGGATGGCAGCATTTAACCCTCAAATGTGGATGGGTGAGTGATGTGAATTAGAGAGCACAGTTGTAGCCAGGCAAAGAAGGAAAGCAAACCATTCTGAGCTGAAAATACTGTTCAAACTTTCATATCTTTAAATTATTTTATTAATCTGGTGTGTTGTCTTTGGCCAGTGTAAATTATGTTATTGTGGATCTTTGCTTGGGCTATTCCTTGTATTTTTTGGCCAGTAACTGCTCTGGGTCTGTCAGTCCTGACCTGTTTGGAGGGTTTTACCCACACTGGGGAGCAGATTGTCCTGCCTGTGCCAGGGCTCCCTGCAGCCTTTGGGGTTCTTTGGTAGGAAGTTTTAAACAGTAAGAGGAGATTTCCACGAAATCCCAAAGGCTCCCAGAGAGGCAGAGCTGCTGCAGCAGCCCCAGTGAGCCCCAAGTGCTGAGCTCAGCAGCAGCTCTGCAGGTGCCTCAGGCACCAGAAGGGACACAGCAATTTCTTTGCAAAGAGATTTGGGTTCTTTTCCCCACGTAATTAGGGTAATTAAATGGTATTTAATTACAAGGCTTCATCTGAGTCTTTGTTCCATCTCATTACCTGATTTATTTGGATTATCACATTTGCTTCCACCTTGTGTAGCTGCTGAATTCCAGTGTGTTGGTGGCAGGTTGTGCCCACCCGGGAGCTGCTGAGCAGCAACAGCTTGGCAGGACATTGCAGTGGGGGGGGATTCTCCAGTGCTCAGGAAATAACCTGCCCACGTGTTTGTACCTTGCTAGTTGTGTCTGAGCTGTTTTCAGTAACTTGCAGTGTCTGTAGCTATAAATGTCACTGAGTTGAAAGCAGGTGTGTTTCTGAGCACACAGATGTCCTTGGCTGAGGGGCAGTGCCCCTTTCCTCCCCTCAGAGCTTGCTCTCCAGGTCCTTACAAGTGTTCATGCTACTCCAAATGTTCCTTTTGTAGAGAATGAAGAGGTGCCACTCTCTGTCTGAGGTTCACAGGTAAATGGAAGGTTTAGGCTGGGTATTAGGCCAAGGTTCTTGCTGACAGTGGTGCTCAGAACTGGCACAGCTGCCCAGGGCAGAGGTGGAGTCCCTGTCCCTGGAAGTGTTCAAAAAATGGATGTGGCACTTGAAGAAATGGTTTCCTGGTGAATGTGGGGCAGAATGATCTTACAGGGCTTTTCCAGCCTTAAGGACTGTGTGATTCTGAATTAAGAGCAGGTCAACCCAGAAGTCTCTGAAGTGCTCGTTTTTCCAAGGTTGAACTGGTTTTTAGGAGCTTCCTTTGCCCCCTCAGTGTTTGCCCCTCTCCTCTGAGCCTCCTGTTCCCTCCCACAGGTGGGACATGTCCCCAGCTCAGCCTTTGGGGTGTGTCACCCTCTCCCTGGGTGTGTGGCTGCTCTCCAGGGTGGAAATCAGGGGCAGAGGGGAAAGGACCATGTACATAAATGCAGCAAAGTCCTTTGTCTCTTGTTTTAAAGGTGCAGAGATTTTTCTGGACCCCCAACATGTTTTGAGATGAGGCTGGAGAGGCTGCTGAAGGTTCAGAAGGAACTGGGGACTCGCAGCAAACCTGCCAGGATTCAAGAGTAGCTTAAATGATGAAACCAGGGTTAGAGATGGCACAAATTTTCCATGTAGTCTGTCCAAGTTCTTTGCAGGAAGCTTGAAAATAGACAATTTTAGGTTTTCACCTTCCTGGTTGATGGGCTGATCCTTTTGAAGATATTCTGGCCCTGAGTTACTGTGGCTTGTTTGCTGACCAGGAGGCTCAGGTTTTTGGATGGCTATTTCACAAATCTCCTGCACCTCTGCTTGCTGCAGCTTTCTGTTGGTCTTTGAGCACCTCTTTGTCCAAGATGAATTGAAAGGATTATTGGTGGAGCTCTGATGACCTTTGCTGGTGTTTGGCTGAGAAGTGGAGCCAGTATTTGATTCCCCCACTTCTTCCACGATGAATCACAGAATGATGGAGTAGTTTGGGTTGGAAGGGACCTCAAAGCTCAACCCATTCCTGTTCAATCTAGCCTGGGACACCTCCCACTATCCCAGGCTGCTCCAAGCCCTGTCCGACCTGGCCTTGGGCACTGCCAGGGCTGGGGCAGCCACAGCAGCTCTGGGTGACCTACACATGGAAATAGGTCAATAATCTGCATTAGTTGTTTAAGTCTTAGGTAAAGAGTAAAGGTTGCCTGGAAAGGGGCACCTTCTGGTCTGGTAAGTCTCGTTCTGACCAGAGTTCACTCAGAGAGGAGGAGCTGAGAGATCAGTGGCACAGGAGAAGTGAATGAAACTCAGGGCCTTAAATGATCAAAGGCTCCCTCATAAAGCCCCTTGTCAACTCTTGATGTCACATCTCTTTGTGTCAGTCCTGAAGGAAAAACAAATAGAGATGACTTTTGGAGATCTGAGCAGAAGCATCCCAATGTTGGAGGCAGAAAGAGCATCCCAATGTTGGAGGCAGAAAGAGCATCCCAATGTTGGAGGCAGAAGCAGAGCTGCTGTGAGGAGGGTTGTTCCCCTCAGTGATGTCTCTCAGCCCCGGTGTTGTGGCTGCAGGCAAAGTGGAGTCTGCCCACTCTGCTTTGCCTCTGGCAGGCAAATGTTCCTGGGGTGCCCAACACCTCAGGCAGGTGGCACAGACTGAGCCTGCAAGTCAATCTGCCCACAACTGATCAATTATTCACAGCAAAATAATTCTGTGGAAAAGTCACCTGCCAGTCACTGACAGGCATGCAGGCAAATTAAAGAAGTGATGTCTATAGCAAAAATAAGAGGCTTAGAGGGTGATTTCTAATAAGAAAATCAAACCTTGCTTGCTAAATAGAACTCCAGTCCATGCACCTGCTTGCTAAAAAACCTCCTCCAATTGAATGTTTTTAATAAGGTGACAGATTTGATGACTCAGAGCTCTGGTTTGTGAAGAGTTTGAGTTTCAGCTGACCCAGACTGTGCAGGGGAATTTGGTCCCAGTAAGCATTTTGCTGCAGTTTGCCTCATTTTGCCATTCCCAGAGTGGGGTTGGGGAAAAAGCTTCTCCTGGTGAAGGCTGGAAGGTTTTCATATGAATTCCTGCAGCAAATCCACCTGTGCCAGAGAACTGAGCCCTTCCCAGACTCGGACTGTTTGGGAGGGACCTCGAAGCTCATCTTGTTCTGCCCCTGCCATGGGTAGGTCCTTCCAACCCAAACTGTTCTGGGATTCTCTGATGTGGATGTTGAAATACAGGCACGATGTGGTTCCATCAGCCTTTAATAACAGCCCTTCTTTCCCCAAGAAACTCAACTGTTAAACCATCATTAATTAAAGTTAGAGACATTATTGCCAGTGCAAATCTGGCTGGTTTATGGAGGCAGCACCTTGCCAAGAGATCATCTTTCCCCCAGTGTCTCTGGTTAGATCAGATGTTTGCTGCCCTGTGGTCTCCTGTGAGGTGGTTCTGCTGACAAGAAGTGGGTTGGAAATGCTCCTTGTCCTGACACAGACTTGCTGAGCAGTGAAAGCCAACAAACCAGATTTGAATTTTAGGGAATTCATCTCCAGGAGCTGCTGTTAACTGTGCCCCAGCTCAGCCCCAGCCTGGCTGTTCTGGCTCCATCCAAGCAGCTTTTGTGCAAAACAGTCTGTTACACTGTTGTGGTCCTATTTTATTTATCTCTGTGTTACTAATGGTTCTTTTAACTCTCCTTCCTCCCTCGTTTTCCCTGGTGCAGCTGCAGAATTCCTCTCTTTGCTTGGTTTCTGCAGAGGTTCTTTCTGTATTCCACAGCCAAAGGTGGTCACTGCAGAGTTCCTCAGCCAGGCCCTCCTGTTGGAGCTGAAAATACTGAAATACAGTGAGGAGGTTTGGCCCAAACAGCCAAATCAGTGTTGGAGTGGAACCAGTGAGGGACCCTGGGCCAGCATTCCTCATTTCTGGAGTTAGAAATGCAGCGCTGGGAATCCAGGGGGTTGCCTGTCCCGGGGGTTGCCTGTCCCGGGGGTTGCCTGTCCCGGGGGTTGCCTGTCCCGGGGGTTGCCTGTCCCGGGGGTTGCCTGTCCCGGGGGGGGGGGTCTCCCCCCGCGGGGGGGCTGTCCCGGGGGGGGGGGGGGGGGTGTCTCTCCCCGCGGGGGGGCTGTCCCGGGGGGGTCTCTCCCCGCGGGGGGGCTGTCCCGGGGGGGTCTCTCCCCGCGGGGGGGCTGTCCCGGGGGGGTCTCTCCCCGCGGGGGGGCTGTCCCGGGGGGGGGGCGGGTCTCCCCCCGCTGGCGCTGTCCCGGGGGTTGCCTTTCCCCGCTGGGGCTGTCCCGGGGGGGGGGTCTCCCCCCGCTGGCGCTGTCCCGGGGGGGGGGCCTCCCCCCGCTGGCGCTGTCCCGGGGGTTGCCTCCCCCCGCTGGCGCTGTCCCGGGGGTTGCCTCTCCCCGCTGGGGCTGTCCCGGGGGTTGCCTTTCCCCGCTGGGGCTGTCCCAGGGGGCTCCTCGCTGGCACGGTCCCGTGCCCACCCTGTGCCCCAGGAATGCTGCTGCTCTCCTGGCACACCGTTCTGGGCTGCCCTGCAGCGGGCACAGCAAGGAGGAGCAGCAGGAGCTGACCCGTCCCTATTACAGGCTCTTGGCCGTGGCTGTGCTCAGAATTTCAGTCTGACTCCCACCTGTCCCAGAGACGAGTCCCAGCCCTGGTGCCAGGCAGAGGGTGTGGCCACCCACACGGGGACACTCATCTTAGGAAGAAGTTCTTTCAAAACAAAAAATAATGTAAAAAATATAATTACCATTCCATAATTCATCTATAATGCCATAAGTGATAGAATTTTTCACTTTATTGGATGTCCTGCAATGCAAATATCATCAAAGTGCTGAACTGAACAGAGTGTTTGGGTAATTGTCCTGGTTTCAGGTTTCCCTGAGTAAGGCAGGTTATTGTTTTACTGAAAAGTGTCTCTGGTTCTTTCCTGGCTTTTCTAGAAATGACAAAACCCACTGGATCTGATTCCTTATTAGGTCTGTTTTGTAGAATGCCTTTCCTGTGTAAGTTCATTCAACAGAAAGGAAATAACTTGTCAGCTTAATAAAAGATGGATTTTCAGAACAGGTTTTGACACTTAGTTGTGTTTAAAATACATATTGATGCCAAAGATCAAAATCTTCCTGGAATTCGAGGAGGGGGAAAATCCATTTTGAACTTCACCTGTCAGAGATCTCAGAGTTGGGAATTTTAATTTGGCATTAACTTAAATGGCACCTGAGAGACAGGACCAGGCTCTGCTGCCTCCCCGAGGGTTGGGGCAGGGACCCTTCTGGATTTTAAGCTGTGGGACTTTTTCCTGGTAATTTGTGTCACAATCTTGATGCCCAAAGGGAAATTCCAAGGGAGGGTTGTTGTGCCTCAGACAGGAAATGCATTAACCTGTTCTGGAACAGAGAAACAAGTTTCTTGATGTCAACCCCAAACTAGTCAAAGTGAAAAGACAATTTGAGCAACATTTTCAAAACTAGGTGTGTGTTGTGGTTTTGTTGGACACCCCCTGCAAGGGAGGACTGTGACTAATGGAGTGTGAGGCCCAGGAAATGCTGCTGTTGGCTGGCTGGAAGCACAGCCCAGTCACAGGTTCATAACACAACTTGTGAATGAGATTGCAGCCAAAGGAGGATCCTTCAGGACCTGAATAAAGCCAAATAAAGAAACCAGCCTTTATGCTGGAAGCTGATAACCCACAGCACGTTGAATTAGTCAGAGAAATGGGGATGGTCGAGTTGCCCTCACAGTCTGGGAGATGCCCCTTGGTGCCCTCACTGGGGCAGGAATGGGGTGGTGCCACCCACTCAGGGCAAGACCAGCCTTTACAGCAACTGCTCCAGACAGTGTTTTATTGGAATTATTACAGCTTTTCTGTATTTGCCACTAAAACTTGGAACAATCTTCATCAAAATGTCAATTTTTGTTAGAAATATTTCTCTGTGAAAGGATAAGGCACCTCTGATTTTATGTTGGAGCTGCATTTTGCTCATGTAAATCTTTGCTATTGATTTACCTTTGCACTCTTTGGAAAAGAGATTTTATTTCATGAGTGGCTGTTGGTCATTGTGGTTGGGTTTGTCCTTCACAAATATATTGCAGGGACTATCCTGTGCTAAGGGTCAGCTACACATCCACAAAAGGCAGATTTAAATCTCAGCCATATTTGAGACATTTATCCAGCTAAATATTAAACAGCTGAATTCCAGGTTTGACCAGAATAGTGGGAAAAACCAGAGGCCTGGATATTGGCTGGCCATGGAAAGCAGTTCAACCTCTTCTTGTTTCCTGTTGCTTTGCTTTGGTGTTTATATTTGCTTTTTTTAAAGTAGTTCAGCACCCCATATTAAGGGTTGACAACTTAATTATATGTGATTGATCTGCTTATTTTGAGTGAGTTGTTACCAGAATGTAAAAGGCAAATGTTATTCTTTTTTTGAGTTTGCCATTTGTGAGTGGAGGCAGAGCAGGGACGTGCTCTGGGTCTGGAGCATCTCTTGGGTTCCTGCAGGAGAAACCAGGAGGAGGCTCTGCAGCAGCACCAGAACTGTCACTGGCAACAACCAGAGACCCACTGAGTGGGAAAAGCCCTCCCAGCCCATGGAGCCCACCCTGTGCCCAATGCCCACCCTGGAAAAGCCCTCCCAGCCCATGGAGCCCATCCTATGCCCGATGCCCACCTTGGCAAAGCCCTCCCAGCTCATGGAGCCCAACCTGTGCCCAATGCCCACCTTGGCAAAGCCCTCCCAGCCCATGGAGCCCACCCTGTGCCCGATGCCCACCTTGTCCCCCAGCCCAGAGCTCTGAGTGCCACGGCCAGTCCTGCCTTGGGCACCTCCAGGGCTGGGCACTCCAAACCTCCCTGGGCAGCCCCTGCCAGGGCCTGCCCACCCTTTCCAGGCAGAAATTCCTCCTCCTGTGCCCCCTGCCCCTGCTCTGGCCCAGCCTGAGGCCGTGCCCTCTGCCCCTGTCCCTATTCCTGGGGCACAGCCCGACCCCCTGTCCTGGCTCCCCCTCCTGGCAGGGATTGCAGAGCCAGAAGGTGCCCCCTGAGCCTCCTTTTCTCCAGGCTGAGCCCCCCCAGCTCCCTCAGCCCCTCCTGCTGCTCCAGCCCCTTCCCAGCTCTGCTCCCTGCCCTGGAGACAGTCCAGCCTCTCAATGTTGTTCTTGCAGTTCCAGAACTGGAACCAGACCCTGAGGTGCCCACCAGTGCCCGGTCCAAGGATGCTGTTCCTGGAGCCCTCCTTGTCCTGGGGACTCTCTGGGCAGAGTGACTGGACATTCCACTTCTTGGGAGTGGAAGTCAATTGGCCTCACAGACAGGGCTGTGGGAATTGGGCAGTAGGAATCTTCTGCTTTCCCTGCAAACCAGAGGGCAGGACCACATGGAGTGGTGGTCACACTGGTCCCCTGGCAGAGTCTCAAGCATCTTGCTGCTTTCTGGAACCATAAACCCAACCCAGCCTTGAATCCTCCACCCCCAGAGGAACCACACAGTGAGTGCCAACAGCCCCAAACAGAGAAACCACAAAAATTGCCAGTGAACTTCTTCCATCTGCCTTAATGCTGCTCAAATGTGTTTATTTTCTGCCTTTCTGTAAATTCCTGCTGCTTGCCCAAGTTGGCTCCAACTCCTGAGTGTGTTGGCTGAGATCTGTCAGCAGAGAGGCCTCCTGCAGAGACCTTCCTCCCACTGCTGCAGTGTGGTCACCAAGGACAAGGACAATCCTTGGGCTGAAGGAGAATTCTGTGCCCAGATGTGCCCCATCCCCAGAGCTGCCCTTCATGTTCCTGCTGCTCTAAATGTTGGACAGTCTGGAGAGGGATCCAATCTCTTGGTTGCTTTAAGCTTTGCTCACATCTGCTTTAAAGTTCTGCATGAAATGTTGTTGTGGTTGTGTGGCAGAGTCCCAGGGATGGGGTTTGGGGTTGAGGTTGATTTGAATGCTCAGTCCACTCCAAAGGAATGTCACAGCTCATCCATCTGCTGGCACACACGGGATAATGTTTGTGGCATGGGCTCTCTCCCCTCCTGGGAGCAGAGCAGTAACTCTGAAGGTTTAGGCATCACTCCTTTTAATAGATGAAATACTCCATAAAAAATTAAGTAACTAAACTGTCAAGACTTGCATGTTGTCAGAGGCTTTCAAAAGGCTTGGGAGAAATTTTGGAGCTCTGTTTGATCTTCCTTCTGCCATCACAAACACAAGAATGAAACAAGTGCCTTTCTCAATAATTCAGGGCAGGATGATGGTTTCTCACTGAAGCTGCTGCAGGTGTAGAAGGGTCCACAGCTTCCAAACTGAAGGCTTTGTTTTTCCAGAAAAACCTGGAAGTTAAGAGCTATATAGAGTTTAAATCTGGTTTAAAATTTCTTATGAAATGTTTTTGGCATTGAAGAGTTTTTTGAATAATGTCTCTTCCAACAAAAGCTGCTCAAGCACTTGGTAAAAAGAAATAACTCTTTGACCAAATCTGCTCCCTTAAGTTATGCCTTGGATTTCTTCTACAAGAACATTTTGCTTTCCATACACCCCAATGTGTCTAAAGGCAGGATTTACCTGCTCCAGCCTGTGGGTCTCCCCTCTCCTGGGTAATGAGTGACAGGACGAGAGAAAACGGACTCAGACTGTGCCAAGAGAGATTCAGATTGGAATTTAAGGACATTTTCCTCACAGAAATGGCTCTCCAGGTCTGGCACAGCTGCCCAGGGCAGTTGTGGAGTCCCCATCCCTGGAATTGTTTTAAAACCATGTGTATTGTAGCACTTGAGGCCATGGTTAGTGGTGAACGTGGAGGTGGGGCTGAGGTGAAGGTTGGACCCTGTTAATCTCATTTGTCCTTTCCAACCTTAAGAATTCTGTGTTTCTATGACTGAAATCAGTAGCAGTATCCTAATTTCCAGCCCTGGGGAACCACATGGAGACAGGATGCTGTTGCTGGAGTTTCTACTTGGTGTGTTCTTTGTGCTTTATTTGGGCAGCGTGTGCTCCACTTGTCTGATGGACACGTGATGAAGTGCCTGTGCCTCTGCATTCCTCGCCCAGCCTGGCTCTGGGGGTCCCCTGGGCTGTCCCTTCCTTGCCCAGCCTGGCTCTGGGGTCCCCTGGGCTGTCCCTTCCTTGCCCAGCCTGGCTCTGGGGGTCCCCTGAGGGTCCCTTCCTTGCCCAGCCTGGCCCTGGGGGTCCCCTGGGCTGTCCCTTCCTCGCCCAGCCTGGCCCTGGGGGTCCCCTGGGCTGTCCCTTCCTTGCCCAGCCTGGCCCTGGGGGTCCCCTGGGCTGTCCCTTCCTCACCCAGCCTGGCCCTGGGCTGTCCCCTGGGCTGTCCCTTCCTCGCCCAGCCTGGCCCTGGGCTGTCCCCTGGGCTGTCCCTTCCTCACCCAGCCTGGCCCTGGGGGTCCCCTGGGCTGGCCCTTCCTCGCCCAGCCTGGCCCTGGGGCTGTCCCCTGGGCTGTCCCCTCCTTGCCCAGCCTGGCCCTGGGGCTGTCCCCTGGGCTGTCCCTTCCTCGCCCAGCCTGGCCCTGGGGGTCCCCTGGGCTGTCCCTTCCTCGCCCAGCCTGGCCCTGGGGGTCCCCTGGGCTGTCCCTTCCTCGCCCAGCCTGGCCCTGGGGCTGTCCCCTGGGCTGTCCCTTCCTCGCCCAGCCTGGCCCTGGGGGTCCCCTGAGGGTCCCTCCCTCACCCAGCCTGGCCCTGGGGGTCCCCTGGGCTGTCCCTTCCTCGCCCAGCCTGGCCCTGGGGGTTCCCTGGGCTGTCCCTTCCTCGCCCAGCCTGGCCCTGGGTTGTCCCCTGGGCTGTCCCTTCCTCGCCCAGCCTGGCCCTGGGTTGTCCCCTGGGCTGTCCCTTCCTCGCCCAGCCTGGCCCTGGGTTGTCCCCTGGGCTGTCCCTTCCTCGCCCAGCCTGGCCCTGGGCTGTCCCTTCCTCGCCCAGCCTGGCCCTGGGCTGTCCCTTCCTCGCCCAGCCTGGCCCTGGGGGTTCCCTGGGCTGTCCCTTCCTCGCCCAGCCTGGCCCTGGGCTGTCCCCTCCTTGCCCAGCCTGGCCCTGGGGGTCCCCTGGGCTGTCCCTTCCTCGCCCAGCCTGGCCCTGGGCTGTCCCCTGGGCTGTCCCTTCCTCGCCCAGCCTGGCCCTGGGGGTGAATTTGCTCGAAGTGAGCAGGAGTTTCTGTTGGGTCCCTCTTCAGTCCTTGCCTCACTGGTGGCTGGGGACTGGTCAGGGGGTCTGGAATATTAACCTGCATTTCTCTGCCTGCTCAGCTGTGCCAAACCAGAGCAATTTTATTTGTGTGTTTAAGCTCTCTGTGAAGATGAACCATCCCTTCCATGTGTTTGCTCACTGGGAGGTTTAAAGCACTGACTGGGCAAAGTCTCAGCAGTTCAGTGTAAGAAAATGCAATGACTGTGCACCTGCAAGGACGTTCTTTTCTTCCAGTTTGTCTTTCTCCCCCCAGTTAATTTAATTTCAAGTTTCAGAAGTAATTGGAATTGAGTTTGAGCCAGTAAAAGTGTTTTCTTGAAGCAGCATAGAACTGAATGCCTGAACACGCAAATTTGGGGCTGTTTTAGAGTCAGTTCTCTGCTGAGCTGCTCCTCTGCAGGCCCAGCTCTATTGCCAAAGGCTTTGCAAGGAGCTCTGGATTAGACCTCCCTTGATCCCTTCCTGATTTCCACACACACTGGAAAGAAACCCTGTGAATATTTGCCCCTCAGTGTTGCTGACATGACTAGGACAGTAGAAATAAAAATACATGATAAAATATAAGCCAAGGTAAATGCACACTGGGGAAGGAGAAAGTAATCAGGCCATAACATTTCTCTGAGAGAAACCCATGGATATATCCTGGGAACTGTGCTGGTAGTAAAGCTTCTCTGCATTAGTGACTATGTTAATTAGTGACTTGAGTTAATTTTGGCAAGCTGTTTTCTACAAAAATGCAGCTTTTTTGCTGCCTTTTTTCCTTTTAATTTCACTGAACACTAAAGATACATTTTGTATCTGGTCATACAGGAATCCACATATCACACATAACCTACTGGGCTTTGTTTCCTTTCCCAGGTGTCCCAGCCTATTTTGAACTGGAAAGTGCTTCCCTATTCCTTTCCTGGTTTGTCTGCCCCCCCGGAGGATTAACAGGCAGAGGAAAGCTCAGTGTCCTGTGCCTGCCCAGCATGGAAGGAGCCAATGGAGCCAGAATTCCCCCCCAGCTGTGCCAGTGCACCACGAGGCTGGAGGTGCCCGGAGGTGCCCCTGGTCCTGTGCTGAAAATGGAAGGGGCACTTGCCCTCTCTGCAATGCCTGGAAAGGGACTGTGTGGACCCTTCTCCTCTGGGTGTTCCTTGCCCAAACAGTGAAGAGAAGGAGGAGGCAGCTGGTTCTTCCCAGCCTGTGCAGAGTTGGCTGGTGCTGCTCTGGCTGATCACCCAGGAATGGCAAATCTGTTGCCAGAGGACCCCTCTGGACTGGCAGGAGCTGCACTGGGAAGGCTGATAATGATGGCAGAGAAGGTCCAGCCCTACAGCAGAGAGGGAATGCTCAGTTCCTGCTCCAGGAGGCTGCTGTCCTTTGCTCTGCTGCTCCGTGACCAAGAGGACACCGTGGCCACTGTGCCTGCCCTGGGGTAAGGAGCCTGTTTATATTCTTGACTCAGTATTTCAGTGATGTTTGACCATGACAGCAGGAACCTGGTTGCCTTTGGCACTGCTGGTGCCTCCAGGAAACACTTTTCCATCTGTGTCCTACTCATGGGAGACCTTTCAGGGCTGTGTGGCTGGAGGAAACCACAGGGTGTGATGGAGCCTCTCCAGGCTCTGCTGAAGCCACAGCTCTGGGGCAGCTCCAGCCCAGCCTGGGCTTTGGGGCAGTGGTGGCTCCACAGTGACCTCTGGTGCAGACCATGCAGTGCCCTCTGGGATGGGCAGGAGCTGCTCCAGCCTTTGCTGCTCTGCTGAGAATGCACTCTGGGCAGGGGTGGGATTGCTCTTTGATAGTCACACAGAATGGAGCTTCTGGCTCATGTGTCCTGCAAAACTTCTGCCAAATGTGTCCTGTAAGACAAACAGTCCCTTTGCATTGGTGGAAGTGGCATGGTGTGGTTACAGGGGAGGCTCTTTCTGTAGAAAAGGGAATTTGTCTTTTGAGCCAGCGTGTTCTGTTTGCATTGACATACAGGTGTGGCAGGGAATGCAGCCCCAGGTCCCTGAGCTGCTCTCCTGTCCCACCCTGGTGCCCTGGGAGAGCTCACAACACACCAGCTTGTACATCATAGTATTCCTTTGAGGAAGGGAAGCCTTCTGTGTCACCTGCTCTGCATTGCTGTGTGTTGAGGCAGGGCATTGCAGCCTCTGGGGTTTATTGACATGAACACTGAACTTCTTTGTGCATTTCCATTATTGAAAGTTGTTATTTCCTGGATCTTGTGAGTTACATCTTTTGGGCAGTGCTATTTAGTAGCACAATGTATTTATTTTCTAGTAGTTACCACATTGATTGAGATGTTCTTCACTGCCCCCAAGGTTTTGTACCCCTTTTCCTTCCTGTCCTTTGTCCTCCAGGTGGTGCACCTGATTATTTTACCTCTGGATGTTTTGATTTTGCATTAATATGGAGATTTTCATCTGTAAGAGGAGTAATTTTTAACAGCTGAGTCAGCTGTTCCATTAACATGGTTGGACTCTTTCAATCTGCACCTTTTCTACGGTCCTGGGTTTGGTTGTGCTGCCCTGACTTTATTTGGTCCAGCACTTGGAGTGGAAATGAGCACTTTGGTGGCAGGTGAGGAGTTTGGGACTGTCTGAGCCTGGCCCTGCTGAGCTGCAGAGGAAGGGCCAGTGAAGCTCAGGAGCCAGGGCTGGGCCCCTCCTCTCCTCTGGCTGCCACAGTTTCCCTTGCCAGGGGCCTCAGTTTCTCCCCCAGCACAGGAGTTTGTGTTTTAGCCCACGATGTGGTGCTGTCCCTGATTTCTCAGCAGCACATCAGGATTCCTGTACCTGTGGCACCTCTGGAATTGTGTGAGTGACACATCATTACTCTTGTATGAGACTTGTTTCAAACTGCTGTGACTAATTACAAACAAATGATGAGAATCTGAACATCAGTTCCCAGATTTTGCTCTGGGCAAACCCACTTTTTATCCCACTTCTGTGCTTTGGCTCCTGGAGGGGGTCAAATGCTGCTGGCAATTGATGGAGTTGCTTGTTCTTCTGCCTTTCCATGTGCACAGATGAATCACAGTTGGTTCTGGAATTTCAATTGAGGATTGAAATTGTGTCCCAGACTATCAAAGCCAATTTTCCTTCATTGTTTAAGATGTTTCTTTTCTTGCTGATCCGTCAGGCACAAACATTTCAACTTTATCATTTGCAGAAGTAAAACATCTCTGCCATAGACCCCCAGATTACATTACTGCCTAAAAGTTCCTTGTTTCATTCCTGACAAGATTTAATTTAGACTAGTCTTGACTTCACCTGCATGTTTGTTTCCTCTTTGTACTGTAACTTTGCCCTCCTCCTGTGATGCTCCCCTAAAACTCCCCATAAGATCCAGCAGCTCTTCCTTAGAGTCAGACCAGTGAGGTGAGTGCAGGGTTTGAACATCCCTTCTGATTGAAACCCCTGAAGCTCTGAAAGGAAAGCAGATGGTGCTGTTTGGGTTCCTCTGAAGGCCCTGGGGGGAGGTGAAGCCCCAAGAGGAGATGCAGCACCCTTGGGGTGGCTGGCACAGTTCTGAGTGCTGGGCTTGGGGTCGGGCTGTGTGCTGGGAACAGACACCAAAAGTTGGAAAGAGATAAAGATGGTGACAAAGGCTGCCTGAGGGTCTGACCCACAGACAGGCCTTTGCCACAACGAGGTTAGAGGTCAAGAGTTTATTATTGCCCACCAGGACCTACATGGCAAGATTTCTGGGGGCATTGTGATGCCATTATGGGAGAACCTGCCAGCAGCAGTAAAGACATGCCAAAAACCTCTGCAAGTGTTTGACATTTCCCAACAACTGACCTACTCAGGGACATCTTAAATTCTCAGCCATACCAGGTTTTAAATCTATTGTACATCCAGATTTAATTTCAAGTCCCCTGTCCTGTGAGTTGGCATTTCAGGATGGAATTCTGAAGGCTAATAAGGGACAAACTTGTGTTGCAAGATCTCTCCCTCATGGGGCACTAATAGAGCATCTCTGGTTACTTAATTTCATAGTGGTGGTTGGAGCATATTCTCATTTAGACCTTTGTCTCTGTGGCAAACCTGATTGAATCCCTCAGCTGGTTGCAGAGCTGGTCACGGTGGGTGGGCACAGCCCCTGGTCACGGTGGGTGGGCACAGCCCCTGGTCACGGTGGGTGGGCACAGCCCCTGGCAGGGCACTGACATTGGACTCCTCTGCTTACAGGAAAAAAATAAAACTATATTAAAGCCTAATAAATCAGTTTGTCCTTGACATAAAACATTCCTGGTGTTGTGATCAGGCATTTCATTGATATTTCAATTGAAAATATAGTAATTAAAACCATATTAGGTAATTCAACAGAGAAGTTTGCTTTGGGACAATAATATCTGACTGGTTCATTTAAAGTTCCTCTGATTGGAATTTAGATTTACTATTTTAAAATGTGCAAATGAGCATTTCCTTGGTGGGTGCCATAGAACTGATCTTTGAGGGGCTTTTGGAATACCTAAAAATTACTATTTTAAGTTGCTGGTGAAAAGTTTCTGTTCCAAAGGTGGCCTTGAAGCAGTTCATGTTCTCTGTGCCACCCTCAGTCCTGGGCTCTGCTGCAGTGGAAGGAAACATGAGATTGTTCTCTGGAGTGTCCCCAGGCTGTGTGTGCAGACAATTCCTGGCTGAGAGATCAGGAGTGTGTGCAGGGCAGGGGGGGCCTTTTGGATGAATTAACCTTATTTTGTGAGTCTATCATGTCCCAGCAGAGTGGGGTTTGTTTCTCACAGTTTTCACTTTCTCTGACAGGCACAGACTCCTTCCAATGCCACTCTGAGGCTGGAGTGGGAATGTCCAAACTCTGAGCTGTAGTGCTGCCTTCAGTTTGGGGAGACAAATCCTGCTGTTCCTGGGGGTTCCTTTGGGGCTGTTCATGCTGCTCTTACACCTCCTCTTGTGCAAACCCTTCCATTTTCAGAAGGATAATTGGGCTCTGATAACGTGACTGAAATTCTGCTGCTCTTCTTGACCATGAGCATGGCCATTGCTGACTTTATTTTCATCCATTCATGTGTTTTTGCTGATAATGTCCTCGGTCAGCAATAATTTCCTCCTGGAAAGGGTGGGCAGGCCCTGGCAGGGGCTGCCCAGGGAGGTTTGGAGTGCCCAGCCCTGGAGGTGCCCAAGGCAGGACTGGCTGTGGCACTGAGTGCTCTGGGCTGGGGGACAAGGTGGGCATCGGGCACAGGGTGGGCTCCAGGGGCTGGGAGGGCTTTGCCAAGGTGGGCATTGGGCACAGGGTGGGCTCCATGGGCTGGCAGGGCTTTGCCAAGGTGGGCATCGGGCACAGGGTGGGCTCCATGGGCTGGGAGGGCTTTGCCAAGGTGGGCATTGGGCACAGGGTGGGCTCCATGGGCTGGGAGGGCTTTCAGGTGGGCATCGGGCACAGGGTGGGCTCCATGGGCTGGGAGGGCTGTGCCAGCCTCAGGGATTCTGGAATTCCAGCCTCTGCTCTCGCTGCTGGCTCTGAGTGGCTCAGGTGCCTTTTCCCTCCCCGGCCCTGCTGCTGCTGGGATTGATTGTTCCGAGCTGTGCTCAGCGTTGCTGAGGCTGTTTCTCCCCACCCCTCCCAGCTCCTGCCCCCCTGTTGTGAGGCAGAAGAAATGACTGATATGCAAATGCTGCTTCCCATGGTCTCCAGTGGTGTTGTGATTCCAGCATCGGCTCTGGAAGTGCCATCAGGCACAGCTTTGTGCCATCACTCAGAGACTCACAAAGGCACTATCTGGAGATTCCTCAGGTTTTTAATCTCAACACCCTAGGAGAAAACATGCAGTCCACACAGCCTCTGTCTGATATTTTATTAATGAGATTAAATGAGTAAGTAAATTATACATGTAAATCAAACAGAAAACAGTGGGATAACATGAAGTCAGCACATTAATCAATTTATCAGGTTAGTTTATTTGATGTGCTGTGATCAGCAATCTTTGTGTCCTCCATCCACTGTGCTGCATACCAAAAATAAGGAGCAGAAAAGCCTCTCCCTCTTTAGAAACCTCATTCCATGTTGTGTCCTCCCTTCAGTCCCTCCAGGGGTGTGGACTCTTCCCCTGCCCTGGGCAGTTGTGCCAGGATGGGACAACCCTTTCTGTGAAGACATTTCTTGTAATATCCAACCTAAACCTGCTCTGACTCAAGGGGCCCTTTCCAGGGTGTTTGTACCACTGGATGGACCTGCAGTTGGACCAGGTTGCTCAGGGTTTGTGGTGGTCTGATTGGCACAGCAAAATGTGCCCAGGGAGCCCCCGGGCAATGGGCACAGTCAAGAGCCAGGGATGGTCCAGAAGAGAAACGAGCACAGATTGGAAGATTTGTGTGTGATTGGCCAAAATGGGACAAGGTTTCCAATTCCCAGATGACTCGTGTACTTCTTAGAAAGCTTTAAAGAGGGAAAAAGGGGATCCCATAATATTATGCTGGAGGTGACTGTCATTTTTATTTTTTTCTTTTGTTGTTTTTTTCCTCTGTTTGTTTTCTTCATTGTAAAGTAGAGACTGGGGTCCTCTCATGGCAATATTAATTTTGTGGTATAGGGGTGGCTTTTTTCCCAGTTATCAGGTCCATGTCCAGCCAGAGAAGGAGCTTGTCCTGGCTCTTCCATCCTTGCCCTTTCATCCTTCAGCCACACAAGGCTTTTCTGCCAAGGCTGAAACGTTTGCTTGAGAGGTTGGAGGGTGTTCAAAGTGCTCCCTGATGAAGAAATGAAATCCTGAAGCAAAGAATGATCTGAGCTGCTGAGCACAGTCCCCAGTTGTGCACACTTGTTAAGGTTTGACACAACACATCATGTCTTGTGTGAGTTATAAACTGACTGCAGTGAGGGATCCCCATCCAAGTCATTGTAAAGCAGGAAGGTCTGTTAGGAAACAATTTAAAATCCATCAGTTTTGGCAGTGAATGTCCTGCACATGTCCAGGCTGAAAAATATCAAAGGAGCAACAAGGGTTTGTAAGTTTGAGGTACTCTGCAAATACAGAATCCTTGGGCTCTGAAGTGGCCTGGTTTGTCCTGCAAGGATCCTGGGAGAGGTGTTTGTGCACTTCATGCTCAAATTTCAGTGTTTATAAGCATTGCAACACACTATCAAAGGAGATGTTCTCACTTGCCTCGAGTGTGGAAAGTTGTAAATGATTGCACCATGAAGTCAAGATTTCCTTCACCTGCTCCTCTCCCAGGCCCAGCAAGGAGGATGTTTCCTCACTGCAGAACAGGAGAGAGGAGGATGATGGTGTGTTGTCACTCACTGCTTTGTGTTCCCTGGGATTTGTTCAAAGCCAGCTCTTGGCCAGGGCAGTGATTGTGCCCCTGTCTGGGCCCTGGAGAGGCACCTCCAGTCCTGGTTCCAGCTCTGGGCTCTTCACAACAGGAAGAGACATTGAGGAACTGGAGCATGTGCAGGGAAGGGGCTGGAGCAGCAGGAGGGGCTGAGGGAGCTGGGGGGGCTCAGCCTGGAGAAAAGGAGGCTCAGGGGGCACCTTCTGGCTCTGCAATCCCTGCCAGGAGGGAGGGGGGTGGGGGTGGGTTCTGTCCCAGAGCACAGGGACAGGAGCAGAGGGCACGGCCTCAGGCTGGGCACTGGGCACAGGGTGGGCTCCATGGGCTGGGAGGGCTTTTCCAAGATGGGCATCGGGCACAGGGTGGACTTGATGATCCTGGAGGTGTTTTCCAGCCTTGGTGAGTCTGTGATTCTTTGCACAGCAAACTCTGCCCTTTCCTTGGTGAATCAAAGAGTGCTGAGCAGTGAAACCCCTCAGCACTTCCCCTGTGTGGGGACTCTGTGTGTGCAAAGTCCTTCAGCCTGGAGCTCCTGGCGGCTGTTTTCAATCTGCACTTGCTCTCCCAGTTAGGATGGGGGCAGTGGGCTGGGCTGGCAGCACTGGCTGTGTTTGGCACCAGTTTGGGGAGCAGTGGGCTGGGCTGGCAGCACTGGCTCTGTGTTGGCACCAATATTAGTGAGCTGCTGCTGGTTGGCAATTATTTTCATCATGCACCATATGGTGAGGAAAATGTTTTCATTCACCCACGTACAACTCAGGTTTTGCTGAGGATCCCATGCTGAGTGCAGCTCTCCCCCCTCTGATGGCTGGTTAGGCCAAGCACGACCCCAGAGATGCACGTGAGCTTCTGCTGGGCTGAAGAGTTGGGTTTGGGAGGAATATCTGGTATATGAACAGCACTGGGATAAAAGGCCTGGTTTGAGGGGCTGGGGCAACACTGCTCTTCCTCGTGCTGCTGTAGGTGCTAAAGAGGGAATTGTTCCACTATTTCATTTTTTCATGGAAAGAGTTGCTAAACATTAAAACAGGCTCCCCAGGGCAGGGGTGGTTCCCCATCCCTGGAGGGATCTCAGAGCCCTGTGGATGTGGCACTTGGGGACATGGGCAGTGGTGGCTCTGGCAGTGCTGGGGATGGCTGGACTCGATGCCCAGGAAGGGCTTTTCCTCCTGGAGTGACTGTATGGACGGTGGGTGTATGATGGGAGTGGCTCTGCCCCGTGGCTGTCTGTGTGTCCCGCTGCTCCTGCAGCACATCTGTCCTCCCACCAGGCTGGGATGGCACAAATGAGGCCTCCTCAGCCAGGAGAGGATCCAGGGCAGTGACATTCCCAGTGCTTCGTGTCTGCATAATTGGAGGCTGTGATTTATAAACAGACACCTCTGGATCAGCTGCTGCTCTGAGAGCTCCTCGTTATCCGTGTTTGCTGCTCTCTGATACGGGCTGAGCCTGTTCTGTAGCCTTGTTCTGTCAACTCAGAACACTGAATCACCAGCAGCTCCAATCTGTGCAAATCAGGGCTTCATTCATCCCTGTGTGCTGAGAGAATTCCTGGCTCACAGCTGGCAGGTGCCAGCTTGGATGGTGTGGCACCAGGATGCTCCCAGGTTGGGAAGTGCAGGGAATGATTTCACTTTACTGTGCAGTCCTCTACAGAGTCACGTCACAGACTCTGCAGGAAATGGAAGATGCATTTTGTGGAGATTCTGGCATGAGGGGACAATGTAGGAATCCAGAGTACACAGGAAAATCATGGAATCCTTGAGACTGGAAAAGACCTCTGAGATCATTGGATCCAACCATTAAAAAAAAAAAACAAACAAAAACCCCCCACCAACTCACAGAAGAAGGTACTGGAGTCAACATGATCAGGAATGGGAAGGAACTGGACTAAAGCTGAAGAGCTGATTGAAAACTGGCACATGACACCAACCATGGTGTGAGGGAGAGGGATTTTCTGGAGCAGATTGTTCCCCTGGCATCCTGTGCCTGGCTCCAGGCTCTGCCTGCAGGTGAGAGCCAAGCCATGGGTACCCTAATTCCATTGCCTGTGACCTCCTCCCATGTGGAGTGCTGGTTCTGTGCTACAGATCAAAAGCACCAATTCCCTGGGAGACTGTTTTAGTCACTCAGCCTCCATCTTTTGTCACTGGTGGGAAGGAATGGGTGCAGGAGAGTGAAAGGCACAGAAGGAAATGAAGCAAAAAGCCAAGTGTGAAGTCTGGGAATCAGTCTTGAGTATTTGTGCAAACTGTTGAAGGAATACTTGCAAACAACAACCAAATTTAGCTTTTTGCAATGGTTCTAAACAAAAATAAGCAACTGAATCACAAGGATTCAAGAAGATTTCTGTCAAGAAATTCTCACCAAGACAAGATTTCTGTCATCTCTTCATGGAAAGTGTGCACTCACCAGGGTGTGCCCAGGTGACCAAACAGGGCAATGCCATCGTGGCCTGCAGCAAACCCAGTGTGAGCAGCAGGACCAGGGCAGTGACTGTCCCCCTGTGCTGGGCAGGGCTCAGGCCACACCTCCAGCCCTGGCTCCAGTTTTGGGCCCCTCATACCAGGAGGGACATTGAGGGGCTGGAGCAAGCCCAGAATGGAACTGGGAAGGGTCTGGAGCAGCTGAGGGGCTCAGCCTGGAGAAAAGGAGGGACCTTCT
>NC_092467.1:32343877-32391377 GCF_047495875.1 Pithys albifrons albifrons | reverse complement strand
ATTGCTCTACTCAAAGATCCAAAATCCCCTTTATGAATTAAGATTTCATTCTCTAACCCAAGATTTTTTCCATCTGGAAGGAATTTATTTCATCTTATGCTTTTATCTGTATGTAGAAAAAAGAGAACAGAATTATAGACAAATCAAAGAGTGAATGGAGGCCTCAGGAGGTCTCGAGTCCTACACACACCTCAGGGCAGGGTTAAATTCAGAGACAGAGGGACTTGCTCACAGCCCCAACCAGTTGGGATCTGAGAGTCTCCAAGATCTACAGCCCCCCAGGCCACAGCTCCACTGCTCAGACACTCTGTGAAGGGCCTTTCCCCCTAATTCCTTACCATTTGTAGACATGAGCAACTGGAATAATAATTAACTGTTCCAAGCAAACTACTTGAAGACAATTGGCTCCCAAAGTGCATCTGGAGCCTTAAAAATGCTGAAAAACATTGTAAATAGGATGTATGTTTGGTAACATTCAGTTCCCTTCCTGCAGACAGAGTTACATCTTTGGAGTTCCAAATGGGAGCAAATCCAGCTTGGAGCAACTGGAATTTTCTAACTGCATTTATTCAGAATTCCTTGAGGGAGAGTATTTGGAGTGAATGAAAAAGCTCCACGTACCTGGAGTATCTGAGCTGCAGGGAACTCCCTGGGAGCAGCATGGTTGGGTTTGCAGACCATCTGCAGGTCATTTTAGTCAGGTATCCATCTGTTTCACAGGTGATATTAATATTCATATCTAATCAAAGCACATTGAGAGATCATTAATAAAGGTATGACTTTATGGGAAAAAAAAAACAACCCATAACAGTTCAATAAAAGCTGTTGGAGTTTAAATGGAAATATTCTGCCCTGTCCCAGTCCAGCAGGTGGGCCCAGTCTATCCCAGTTTGGGTGTGACCAAAGCTGGGCATTCCAAACCCTCTGGGCCATTGCCCAGCAACTGTTCCCAAGGGCCCATTGGCAGCAGCTGCCCAGGGCACAGCTGAGCCCTCAGGCTGGGAGCTGGCTGGGAAAGAAGCCTGGCAGAGGAGCTGGGAGAACTGCCCTGCAGGGACTCCTTGGCACCTCCACACCCACCTGAGGGCTCAGCTCTGCCCATGGGCCACCAACGAGTCCAAAATCCCCCCTGACTGCCAGAGTCAGATCCCCCAGGGTGGAACTCCCTGCCCTGGGGGAGGCACTGGGGGCTCCCACCCAAACCTCAGGGGATGGAATCTTGGGGGTTGGAGACTTCTGGGACCACTCATTGGATCCAGAGGAGGAGCAGCCCCTGGCCAGGAGGAGCCCACCACTCTCCACCAGACTGTGCCATCATCTGCACCAACAGGTTTGTCCCTTCCTTTTCCTTTGGCCTCGGGGGCACCACGTGGGGCTCAGCACAGGGGCCACCAAACCCCCCTGTGTTTGTGCCCCAGGGGGTGGGTTCCACTGCTGGGCTTGGGGGTTAAACCCAATTTCTCTTTGTGCCATTTCATTTATTGCAATATTGTTATTAAATTGTAACTGACAATCTCTCTTGTGGTGGGTTCATTTCTCCTGCAGGTTCACCTTTAAACCAGCACATGCCCTCACCATTAAAATGCACCAAAAGGAGAAGTTGAAATCCATGTGGACTCTTACCTACTACATATAATTCAGCGTATCTAGGCTGGCATTCCCTACTTTGGTGACAACAGTACAACGCGCTATAGAAGAAACTTCCTCTAGGGTTGGCTGCTGTCAAGTTGAAAAGAGTAACTGTGCTTACGCGCTCACTCCCAGGGCTAGAGTGGCTGCCTGGGATCTCTGCTGCTAAATTCAGCCACCAGACAACCTCCTGGGGCTCCACAGTCCTGCTGTGGGTTTTATAGAGGCACTGAACTGAAACGTTGGAGCCAGCGCTGGTCAGGAGCTGAGGAGGGAAGTAAAGGACTTGAGCTGCACAGAGGGGAAGAAAGGGGAGAGACAGCCAGTGAGATTAGAAGCTGAAACAAAAAAAAAACAACCATAAAAACAAGAAAATAATAATTACAGTTATTATTATCATGCTTAGCATCATGTAGTTGTATTTCTAACTTTATGTCCCAGTTGAGCAGGTGGGCCCAGTCTATCCCTGTGTGGGGGTGACCAAAGCTGGGCATTCCAAACCCTCTGGGCCATTGCCCAGCAACTGTTCCCAATGGCCCATTGGCAGCAGCTGCCCAGGGCACAGCTGAGCCCTCAGGCTGGGAGCTGGCTGGGAAAGAAGCCTGGCAGAGGAGCTGGGAGAACTGCCCTGCAGGGACTCCTTGGCACCTCCACACCCACCTGAGGGCTCAGCTCTGCTCATGGGCCAGCAACGAGTCCAAAATCCCCCCTGACTGCCAGAGTCAGATCCCCCAGGGTGGAACTCCCTGCCCTGGGGGAGGCACTGGGGGCTCCCACCCAAACCTCAGGGGATGGAATCTTGAGGTTTGGAGACTTCTGGAACCACTCCTTGGATCCAGAGGAGGAGCAGCCCCTGGCCAGGAGGAGCCCCCCACTCTCCACCAGACTGTGCCATCATCTGCACCAACAGGTTTGTCCCTTCCTTTGCCTTTGGTCTCGGAGGCACCACGTGGGGCTCAGCACAGGGGCCACCAAACCCCCCTGTGTTTGTGCCCCAGGGGGTGGGTTACACTGCTGGGCTTGGGGGTTAAACCCAATTTCTCTTTGTGCCATTGCATTTATTGTAATATTGTTATCAAATTGTAACTCTGACTTAGAATCTCTCTTGGGTTGGCTTTGTGTCCCCTGCAGGTTCACCTTTAACCAGCACACCTTACTACTTCTTAATCGCTATTAGCAACTACAGAGATTGCTCTTGGACTGTTTCCCTCAACAACTGATGTTTTTAAATTCCGAGAAAAATAAACCTTCATATCCCCAGGCAAACAAGAGTGAAATGAGCAGCAAATTGCTGGAGGGTGCAGTGAAACAACACACAGCAGCACAAGGGAAACATAATGAAATTAATCAGTCTTTCCAGGAGTTGCTGCTGAAGGCAGCAGATTAAAGCCTCAAAACCTTGTTTTACAATGCCAGCAGTGTAATTAACACCAAGTTGTGGCAGTGGCACAGTGATCCACCCAGGCACGAAGACATTGAATTTCCCAAGGATGTAAAGATGCAGAAGTTGAACCTCCATCACTCAGGGGAGGGCACAGGCATTAAACACCTGCTGGAATGGAGCAGTTGGCCAAAGATCATCCCAGAGGCAGCAACAAAATCCTCAAGAAAGGTCAGGTTTGCTTTGCACAGCTGAGATTGGTAGGATTTCCCAAAAAAAAATCTCAGAATGCAGAGCACACTCAGGATAGAATCATAGAATCACAGAATGGATTGGGTTGGAAAAGACCTCCGAGATCATCAAGTCCAACCCCTGGTCCAACTCCAGTCCCTTTACCAGATCATGGCACTCAGTGCCACGGCCAAGCTCAGCTGAAAAACCTCCAGGGATGGGGAATCCACCCCCTCTCTGGGCAGCCCATTCCAATCCCTGAGCACTCTCTCTGCAAAGAATTTCTTCCTGATCTCCAACTTCAATTTCCCCTGGCAGAGCTTGAGCCCATCGTGCCCCCTTGTCCTATTGCTGAGTGCCTGGGAGAAGAGACCAACCCCCACCTGGCCAGAACGTCCCTTCGGGGAGTTCCAGACAGTGCTGAGGTCACCTCTGAGCCTCCTCTTCTCCAGGCTGAACACCCCCAGCTCCCTCAGCCTCTCCCCACAGGGCTTGTGCTCCAGTCCCTTCTCCAGCCTCGTTGCTCTTCTCAGTTGGGTTGGAAGAGACCTCTGAGATCATCAAGTCCAACCCTTGATCCCACCCCACTGTGATCACTCTGTGCCCTGGGCTGGTGATCACAGTAGGGTTGGATCAAGACATGGTGGATTCTCTGTCCCTGGAGGTGTTTCAGAGGACACTCAGTGCCACATCCAGTCCCTTCTCCAGCCTCGTTGCTCTTCTCTGGCCCCGCTCCAGCCCCTCAATGTCCTTCCTGAGCTGAGGGGCCCAGAACTGAACACAACACTCGAGGTGTGACCTCATATTGTTCTTGTCAAGGATTTTCATGTTCAGTATAAACCAGAACACGAAGATGTACAGAAATACAACTCCCTGCATGGAGAAATGAACCCCTCTCTGCTGCCACCAGGTTGGGCACACTGGGATTATCTTGCTGATGAGATGCATCTTTAATGCAATTATACATCCCACAAACAGGATTAATAAAAATTAATCTACCAGTGACTACTGCACCTCTTTTAACCCCAAATTTCTCAATGCACTCATAAAAGCTCTCTGAAAATATCAATATATATAATATGTGAGAGAGAAAAGAATGTGTATTCATCTCCAAAATTATCAAAGCTATATAGTTTTTTATATATAGATACATATATACACATATATACACATATATGTATATATACATATATATACATATATATACACACATATATGTGTATATATATACACACATACATATATACATATATATATATTTTATATATATATATTTTTATATATATATTTTATATATATATAATATATAATATAATATATAATATATATAATATATAATATATAATATAATATATAATATATAATATATATTATATATATAATATAATATAATATATATTATATATATAATATATAATATATATAATACATATATTTTTATATACATATTTATATATATATAAATATGTATATATTTTTATATACATATATATATTTTTTAATATATATATATACACACACACATATTATAGTTCTAGAGGCCTAACTGGCCCTTAATATTTTGGATTCATATCTAAATGGATATATAATTTTTTTTTAAATGTAACTGGCCCTTGATGTGTTGGGTTTATTTCTATGCAGATGCATAAATTAAAAAGAATATTTGTGTGTGTATATTGTATATATGTGTATACACACACATATTCTTTTTAATTTATGCATCTATATAACTATAAACCCAACTCATTAAGGGCCAGTTACATTTTTTTTTTTAATTTATATCTCCATAGAGATATGAAGCCAAAACATTAAGGGCCAATTAGGCCTCTAGAACTATAATCAGAATATATAATCAGAATTATAATGTGTTTCATTTTATTTGCCATGAGGGTCTGTGTGTTTTCAGTTTTCTGGGGAAAAAAGCTCCTTTCCCAAACTTAGTTCTTTCCTTGGGACTTGGTTTAAGCTCACACAGGGCACAGTTTTCCTGCAGTAACAGGAGACCTTGGAAGGGCTCAGGTTGGTTCTGGCATGGAGGGGTTCAAAGAGTCCTGTGACAGCACAGATCAAAACATCTCCAGTTCATCATAAGCAGAGCAGGGGGAAATCCAAGAAGGAAAACTCAGAAATCCAGTTTCTGCCCAGAGCTCAGCATTGCACACCTAAGTGGGTGGTTAAATGTACATTTGACTGTGCTCTGGGTGTTCAGTTCAGCTGCAGAGCGAGGAGAAGCTTTAGGAGAACAGCCTTGCACTGAGGAGAGGACCAAGGCTGCCAACTGTCTTTTGAAATGGAAAAACTCTTAGAAAAAGAGCTTTTTCTGGGTCTGAACAGGTGCTGGGTGAGCAAGCCCCAGGCATGGGGGTGCCACGAGCTGCCAGAGCAGTGGGCGTGTGCCAACCAGGACTCCTAATGCCAGTCTGGCACAGAGAGCTGGGCCTTGGGCAAAGCCAGGCAGGACGAGGAGGACGAAAAGAAGGAGCTTCCAAGCTCTCAAATACTCATTCCACAAACCAAACCAAACTGGGACCTGTGTTCTGTTCCAAAAGGCTTCCCCAGCACGTGTCCTACCTCCCAAACTGGGATCATATGGGGTGCTCCAGTCACTCCAGAAGCCCAAACCTTGGTGGTTCCTGCACCGCACCTGAACCAGGCTGGGAGAATCCAGCAGGGTGTTGTCAATGGCCAGGGAGGCTTCCAGGACAACTGGAACCATCTGTTGGGTTATCACAAGCCATTGTTGTTGTATCATGAAACAGGAAAAGAGAAAGAGGCAGAGGGAACCAAAAGAATTAGTCTAGAGAGTAGTTTTTAGGTAGCAAGTTGGGTAAAAGAACTTTCTTCTCTAAATTTACTGTGAATTTGATTATGGTAGAAGTTGCATAACTTCATGGAAAACAAGTTATTTCATTATGGATTGCTAATTAGCAGCTGCTTTTTATTCCAGAGCCACTTGCACAGTAGAAAGAGAAAAAGCCACTCACTAATAAAATCTGTGAATGTTAAACACACACAGATGTGTCACAGAATTTGAGGTTTGCTGAAAGAAAAAGGCTTTGCCTTTAGACTTCCCACATTCCAGGATTTTATCCAAAAAGGAATATGAGGTTTTGGTGTCAGACCCAGCAGGAGATGGGTCTTTCCTCACTGGATAGTGGC
This sequence comes from Pithys albifrons albifrons, assembly GCF_047495875.1. Classification (NCBI taxonomy): domain Eukaryota; kingdom Metazoa; phylum Chordata; class Aves; order Passeriformes; family Thamnophilidae; genus Pithys; species Pithys albifrons. The sequence continues at coordinate 32,384,977 of NC_092467.1, read as the reverse complement.
TCTTTCCAGATATGAAGTCCAGCTTTGGAGCCTTCCCAGCTCAGGAAAAACCAGCCCAGCTCCACCAGCCCAGCCACCTTCCTCACCCCACCCCACCAGAGCCACTGCCTGAGCACAGGGAGGGTGGGGAGGAATCCTGGGCTGCTCCACGGGAAAACTACTGGAAAACCATTGGGAAAAAAGGGGGGAATGCAAGAGCACGGAGCTGCCTCACCTGCCAGTCAGGGTGCCCTGGGCTTGCAGAGATCCTCACTTGGTACTGCAGAGGGTATGGCAGCAGCACAGGGTCAGACCAGCACACCTTCACCTGAGCTCCCTCTGCCAGCTCCAGGTGCAGATCCAGGGGAGGCTCAGGCTTTACTGCAGACAAATCCTTTGGTCAGCTCAGCCCCACCTCACTGCCTGTCCCTGCTGGGGTTTATGGGACAGAATTCTGTCTCACACCTTCTCTTCATGCTCAGTTTTGAAGGGTTGCCCTGCACTGCTCTGTGCCAGTGAGGGGGTGTGATACCCCTGGGGAAGGGCACCCTGGCACTGCCACACAGCTGGTTATCAAGAAATGCTGTTTCACAGACTGTTTGCCTGAAATCTGCATGAATTCCTTGCCCTGGGTCACGATTCTTCCCAGTATCCAAGCACTGACCTCCCTGTCTTGCTGAAAAGAAGGGCTGGGTAAGAGAGGGATGGGAGTGCTGAGCAAACCAGTTTGCTCCTTATGAGGAAGGACATTCCATCCTCATATTGCACCCAAGCATTTTCCAGCTATCCCCATCCTCCTGCACTGGGGCAAAGGGAAACTGGAGGTTTCAGGAATTTCCCCCAGGGATGAATGGGCACTAATAATGATCCCTGGGATTGCATTCCCACCTCCCTGGACAAAGACAAGGACTCCAGACCTGCTTCTCCCTGTTCCTCAGACCTGTACAAACCACCAGCCCTTTGGTTGGCCTTGTCCTCATTCCCAGGCTCTCCCACACCAGAGGAAAACGCTGGTTCAAACCACAGCCCGTGCAGAACTGATGAGAGAACATTCCCAAACATTCCCAAACATTCCAAAACATTCCCAAACATTCCCAAAACATTCCCAAACATTCCCAAACATTCCAAAACATTCCCAAAGCATTCCCAAAACATTCCCAAAAGCATTTTCCAGCTATCCCCATCCTCCTGCACTGGGGCAAAGGAAAACTGGAGGTTTCGGGAATTTCCCCCAGGGATGAATGGGCACTAATAATGATCCCTGGGATTGCATTCCCACCTCTCTGGACAAAAGCAGGGACTCCAGACCTGCTTCTCCCTGTTCCTCAGACCTGTACAAACCACCAGCCCTTTGGTTGGCCTTGTCCTCATTCCCAGGCTCTCCCACACCAGAGGAAAACGCTGGTTCAAACCACAGCCCGTGCAGAACTGATGAGAGAACATTCCCAAACATTCCCAAACATTCCAAAACATTCCCAAACATTCCCAAAACATTCCCAAACATTCCCAAACATTCCAAAACATTCCCAAAGCATTCCCAAAACATTCCCAAAAGCATTTTCCAGCTATCCCCATCCTCCTGCACTGGGGCAAAGGAAAACTGGAGGTTTCGGGAATTTCCCCCAGGGATGAATGGGCACTAATAATGATCCCTGGGATTGCATTCCCACCTCTCTGGACAAAAGCAGGGACTCCAGACCTGCTTCTCCCTGTTCCTCAGACCTGTACAAACCACCAGCCCTTTGGTTGGCCTTGTCCTCATTCCCAGGCTCTCCCACACCAGAGGAAAATGCTGGTTCAAACCACAGCCCGTGCAGAACTGATGAGCAAACATTCCCAAAACATTCCCCTTGGGGGGAAACATTCCCAAATCATTCCCCTTGGGCAGTGGGATGTGTTCCCTTCCATCTCTCCAGCTCTCCAAGTTGTCTCATCTGAGTGCCATTATGGAATGTCCCTCAGTCACACCAAACCCCTGTCGTTGTTGGCTGTATAAACTCACTACACTAACTCAGATCTTATTTAATTATTCCTTCTATACCATCTCAAAGCAATTAAGCTCATGGAGCCCAAGGGGGAACAATTTGGGAGGAGGCAGAGCTTTGAAAACAACAAGTCAGTGGCTTTTCCATCCCAGTTTCAGGAACCAGCTGACACTTTCTGAGCTCAGATCACGATGCCTGTTCTGCTGGTGCCACCTGCTCTGCTCCAAGCAAATGAAACCCACATTGCACAAGCACTCAGTTGTGCATTCAAAATAACTTTAATTGAGCCAAATCTTGGCAGAACATATACTAATATTATGCATTTTAAAAATGTACTTCACTAAGCAGAACTAACTAATTGTGTCATTTTCAACACTGGCAAGACTGGAGTGGGAATTTTTTAATTTTTTTCCTGTAGCATGATTTAAAAGCTGCAGGATGAAAAATACAACCTCTCCTCTTCAAAACCACCTTACCCAGAGACTTCCAGCTGCTTCTGCCTGCAGAGCACATCAGTGAGGAAGAAGTTTATAAAACCCAGAAGTTTTTAAGTCAGCAAGAAGTTTATAAAACTTCAATATTTCCCCCCCCTCCCCTTGTTAAAACACAGATCACACTCACCTATGTCAATGGGCTTGACTGACATCAGAGGGGACCACAGAGATGTTGCACCAACCACCACCTTCAGCCACATGATGTAGGTGTGGTTGAGCCCCAGGGAGGGCACGAGACACTCCCACGTGTCGTCCTGAGTGCCGTGACACCGACCAGCCCTCACAGTCCCCTGGAGGGAGCTGGTGGATCCCCATCCCAGGGGCAGCTCTGAACTACTTACCTATGTCAATGGGCTTGACTGACATCAGAGGGGACCACAGAGATGTTGCACCAACCACCACCTTCAGCCACATGATGTAGGTGTGGTTGAGCCCCAGGGAGGGCACGAGACACTCCCACGTGTCGTCCTGAGTGCCGTGACACCGACCAGCCCTCACAGTCCCCTGGAGGGAGCTGGTGGATCCCCATCCCAGGGGCAGCTCTGAACTACTTACCTATGTCAATGGGCTTGACTGACATCAGAGGGGACCACAGAGATGTTGCACCAACCACCACCTTCAGCCACATGATGTAGGTGTGGTTGAGCCCCAGGGAGGGCACGAGACACTCCCACATGTCGTCCTGAGTGCCGTGACACCGACCAGCCCTCACAGTCCCCTGGAGGGAGCTGGTGGATCCCCATCCCAGGGGCAGCTCTGAACTACAGGGGGAAAAACAAACCATCAACCACCAAACCACTCTTGCTTTCTGTACCCCATTATAGGGCTGTATCTCGCTGGGTTTGTCCATCTGGACAAGGTTTATGAACAAAAGAAAAAAAAATAAAATTAATGAATGAAAAAAAGTAAAAAAGGGCTGTAATTGTAACTGATGGGTTTAACTTGGCTGCTCCTCCCTTTTTCAATGGTCTCCAAGCAAAGCAGTGAATGCAATTTCATTAAAAGGGTTCCTCAGGTTTGGCTTTAAAGCAAATGTGTCCCAGCACTGGATCACACCTGTAGTTTGGTTAGATTGGGTCAGGTTTGGTTAGACTTGGTCAGGTTTGGTTAGATTGGGTCAGATTTGGTCAGGTTTGGTCAGGTTTGCTCAGATTTGGTCAGATTTGGTCAGGTTTGGTCAGATTTGGTCAGATTCGGTCAGGTTTGCTCAGGTTTGGTCAGATTTGGTCAGATTTGGTCAGGTTTGGTCAGGTTTGGTCAGGTTTGGTCAGGTTTGGTCAGATTTGGTCAGATTTGGTCAGATTTGGTCAGGTTTGGTCAGATTTGGTCAGGTTTGGTCAGGTTTGGTCAGGTTTGGTCAGGTTTGGTCTGGTTTGGTCAGATTTGGTCAGATTTTGTCAGGTTTGGTCATGTTTGGTCAGGTTTGCTCAGATTTGCTCAGATTTGGTCAGATGTGGTCAGGTTTGGTCAGGTTTGGTCAGGTTTGGTCAGGTTTGGTCAGATTTGATCAGATTTGGTCAGGTTTGCTCAGATTTGGTCAGATGTGGTCAGGTTTGGTCAGATTTGGTCAGATTTGGTCAGGTTTGGTCAGGTTTGGTCAGGTTTGGTCAGGTTTGATCAGGTTTGGTCAGATTTGGTTCCTGGTTCCTGAAGGTAACTCCTCCTTAAGGACACAATGTCAATTTAGTTTCCAGGGTACTAATTAGCAGCTCCCTAATTGGCCACCCCCCAGAGATTGTGTTCCTGCTCCTCTTCATGGGGCACTGAAATAAGATCCAAATAATTCCATATTCCTTCCAACTTGTGCTCCAATTGAGCAGTACAAGTAAAGTCATAATCATGGAATGGCTTGGGATGGAAGGGACATTAAAGTTCACCTCATTCCACCCCATCCATGGGCAGGGACACCTCCCACCAGCCCAGGGTGCTCCAAGCCCTGTCCAGCCTGGCCTGGGACACTCCCAGGGATGGGGCAGCCACAGCTTCTCTGGGTACCTGTGCCAGGGCCTGCCCACCCTCCCAGCCAGGAATTCCTTCCCAATATCCCACCTAACACCACTCCCCTTGCAACCAGCAGTTCCCAAAATATCCTTTATTCTCATTTCTAACCCAGATTTTATTCTCATTTCTAACCCAGATTGTTCAGGCTCTTCCAAACACAGCCCCACATTCCTGGCACAAACCTCTCCCCAAGGTAAGGAATTCAAGAGTGGGAATTCTTTGTGGCCAAACTCCCCACAGCAGCAAAGCCAAGGCAAATCCTGACAGTTAAACCACCTTGGATTCCCTCCTGCTTTTGATTTTTCATCCTCACAAAAGGAAGGGGAAAAAAAAAAGCTTCTGTTTTGACTCGTTCCAAAGTAATTTTGGAATCATTTCTGTACAGTAATGGTTTTGTTTTACCAATTCAGAGAAAGAGATTGAAGTCTGGAGAAAGGAACCTTTCTGCACATTTTTTAAATAGTTTCATGGCTGGCGTGACTCAGTGGAACTCCTGAATTCAGGGAGGGCAGAGAATTAAAAGAAAGGACAATATTTTCTGGGGTTTTGGTTTTTTGGTTTGTTTTTTTTTTTGCTGTCTAGTACATTTATTATCTAGTTCATTTATTTGAGTGTGGAGCACAGGGGACCTGGGCATGATTCACAGCTGTTGTTGCCATTCCCTGCCCTACTTACAGAGGAGAAGGTCAAGAACTGAGGAGAATTGTGGATTATGGGCAGAGCACATGAAAACCACAGGCTGGGACTGAGCAACCCACGAGGGTCCCTCCTGGACCATCTCCAGGCAGGGTCTCATCCAGATTATATTTATTAATTCTCCAGCCAGTCAACACTGACATTCCTAAAATCATTTCCTCCAGGACTCACAGGCTTTAGGACACAAGAATGATGCTGATGCCTCTGGCACACACAGAGCTTTCAAATAACTTGGAATAATTTTGTTTTTCTACTTGTGGCTCCTCGTCTTTCTCCCGAATTTCCTCTCAAAGACTTCGCAGAATTTTCTTTTAACTTTCTCTGCTTTCTTCTGTTGCACACAAATTTTATTGGCCTCGAGAAAGCCACAATCAGTCCATAAGAATGTGGTTTTTTTCAGCAAACCAAAATGTCTTTGTCTTCAAATGTCTTCGATCTGATCTATCTGAAAAGTGTTTACCACCACCCCACCCTCTAATCTAATTCAATTTTTACTACTCCCCACCAGACTCTGCCATCATCTGCACCAACAGGTTTGTCCCTTCCTTTGCCTTTGGACTCGGAGGCACCACGTGGGGCTCAGCACAGGGGCCACCAAACCCCCCTGTGTTTGTGCCCCAGGGGGTGGGTTACACTGCTGGGCTTGGGGGTTGTGCTGGTTTAAAGGTGAACCAGCAGGGGAAATGAACTCACCATGAGAGAGAGATTATAAGTCAGACCTAAAATTTAATAATAATATTACAATAACAACACTGACACAAAAGGGAAATTGCTTTCAACTCACAAAACCCCAGCAGTATAACCCAGTGTCCTGGGGCACAAACCCAAGGGGGTTGTTTGCCCTTGTGCTGAGACCCCTGTGGTTCCCCCAAGTCCAGAGCAAAAGAAAAAGAAAAACCTGTTGGTGCAGGCGAGGGCTGTGGTCTGGGTGAGAGCGGTGATCTCCTCCTGTCAAGGTCCTGCTGCTGCTCTGGATCCAGCAAGAGGCTCCCAAGGTCTTCTTACCCACCACTTATGTACCCTCAGGGAGCACCCAGTCCCTCCCCCTGGGCGGGGACTCACCCAATGGGTGATTAACTCTGGGAGCCAGGGGGTGTTGAACTGTTGATGGCCCATTGACAGCTCCGCCCCCTCAGGCTGGGTGTGAAGGTGATAATGACTCCCTGGGCAGCTGCTGCCGATGGCCCATTGTCCTTGGGGAATGAATAGAGGGGGTAGAATACACAGGTTTGATCACCCCCACACAGGGTTAGCTGGTCCCTCCTGCTCAACTAGGACAGGGGTTAAACCCAATTTCTCTTTGTGCCATTGCATTTCTTGTAACATTGTTATTAAATTATAACTCTGATTTAGAATCTCTCTTGTGGTGGGTTCGTTTCTCCTGCAGGTTCACCTTTAACCAGCAAACCAACCATCTTTATTCCCAGTGAATCCATTTGCTCTGTACCTCGACTACAGGGATGGTTTGTGGCAAAAGACACTTCTGTTCTGTTGTGTAAAAGGCATCACTGATAATTTCAGCCAAATCAACTCTTTCAGTTTATCCCATTCCCTAAAGAAATCAAGTCTGTGTGTTTATGCCATTCCTTCCAACCCATTAGGAATTCAGAAATAACAGTTTGGTTTCGTGGACTCAAACAGAGCTTTTTCTCACCAAATCAGGCTGCTCATGCACACAGGGGCAGAGCCAGGAGGATTCCATCCATCACCATTCCAGGGAATATTTACCACAGTGGCAACTGCACAGCTGAGCCTCTCTCAGAGGCCTTGCTGGGATTAAAGCAGCACTTTTGCCTTGTGTGACATGTGAAGCACCATCATTATTTCAAGAGAGACAATATCGTGGTCAGCAGCAAATAAGAGGCAGAACCACAAGGGCAGCCTTAAAACTAAACCATTGTAGCAGCAAAGAGATTTGACTTTATCAACACTGATTTCATGAAAGCATTTTAAGAAATGTGGAAAACACAAAGGAGGGAGACTCCTCATTCCAACCATTTCTCTTTCAAATAAACCCAAATTTTCCATCTTGTCCAAGATCAATTTTAGACAAGACAAAAGGTACATGACTCAACTTCTGCTTGCCTGGAATGCTGATGTTTCAGAAAATGCTTTCAGATTTCCAGTGCCAGCAGTGCCAGATGGAACAGAGTCTGTACTTACACAGCATAGAAAAGATTAACCTTCAAGTCCTCTCTCAAGTACACCTTGAAAAGCCACAGGTGACAAACCAACAGGTCCAGCTTGCCTCGAATCCAACATTCCATGTTCCAGCTTGAATCTGAACAAAAGAAAGGGGTGACACATTTCTGGCCTCTATGAAACCAAAAGAAAAGCACAAGTGAGGCCACTGAGATCCCTGCAGGTCTGTGTGTTCCTCAGAGGCTTCACAGGAGGAGAAAACAGCCTTGGAAAAAGTAATTCTCATCCATGGACAGGCATTTACTAAAGCATCAGAATTCATGTAGAAACGATGCCATTTGCTCTGCATCCTAAAGGAGTTTAAAATCCACAGCCATAAAAAATAAATAAAATATTTCTAAACCCCTTTGAAGGTCTGGGCTTGCATCTTTATATGCAGTGCAGCATATTTTATTCAGAACTCCCCTAGAAAGACAACCAACCTCCTCTCCCCCTTTGAATCTGTGCAATACAATTCCCTTCATCTTCCACTCCAGACCTCTGGGAGGGAGGATTTTACCACACTGTGTTCTCTGCCCAGGAGAAAAGTGATTCCCCACTAATACAACCCACCCCTCTCCTCCCAAACAACACAAACCCCAACCATTTGCTGAAGAAGGAGCTTCTTATGCCCTTGAATGCTGAACCCACCTGTTTCCTGAGAAGCAGAAATATTTATTTCTGAAGGAATAAACTTCCTTGCCTGCAGGTTTGCTCTGTACAAAGAACAATTGATGTTTTTGTCACTCCAAAGGCAGCACAGAAAACTTTCTTCATCCATTAAAGGCTTCAATTCAGGTGTCCCACCATGGTGGCCCCTCAAACCAGACCAGCTCTCAACTCCAGCAGGAAAAGGGCTCCCAAATGTCTCGTTCAGCAGCACACAAGGGAATGTAAAGTTCCTGGGAGGAACTGGATGGACCATACAATGGGCAAGTGTCACTTGGAGAAAGGCTGAAAATATAAAGGCAAAGATATGGGAGAGAAAGGAAGAAAGTTCATCAGTGAAAAGGGAGAGGGGGATGTTACACAGAAACACACCCGTGTTATAAATGACCACCCAAACCACCAAATCACTCAGCAAAAGGGTAGTTTAATTTTATAAGTGATGCCAAAGGGGTTTTTGTTCTGATTTTCACATTTTGTAGAGTTTAGGAGCACAGTAGTTGTAGATTTTTAGAGGGTTAATATTTCTAACAGTTTAAGTTTAATGCCTTTCTATCACTACCCCTGTCCCAGAACAGGGAGCTCAAATTCCTTTAGTTAATTAATCTTGTTTAGACTCCTTTCCAAGGTAGAGCTGAAGGATATCAGAAGGGCCACAGAATGAAACATAAACACAGGTCAGAGTGACCCAAAAGCCAGAACTGGATGAACTCCAAGAGACCTTTGTGTGCCTGAGGAAGAGGAGCTGATGAAGACAGAGGGTCTTGACGACCCCAGACCCAATTCCAGGGGTTGGACCAGGGGTTGGACCAGGGCTGGACTGAGAAATGTGTAAAGCAATGATTGGAGCTGATGAAGGCAGAGGGTCTTGATGACCCCAGACCCAATTCCAGGGGTTGGACCAGGGGTTGGACCAGGGCTGGACTGAGAAATGTGTAAAGCAACGATTGGAGCTGATGAAGGCAGAGGGTCTTGATGACCCCAGACCCAATTCCAGGGGTTGGTCCAGGGGTTGGACCAGGGGTGGGACTGGGGCTGGACTGAGAAATGTGTAAAGCAATGATTGGAGGGATCTTATTATAAAAGCCATGGAAACAAGAACTGGGGCACGTGCCTGTCATCCTGTATTCCTGTGGGCTGTAGGCCCTGTGATATTAAAGGACCAACCATCTTCTTCTCTTCTCTCCTACAAAACTTGGCTCGGAGTCTTTTTTACAGACTTACAGCAACACAAGTAATGACAATTAGAGAGTGAAGCAGCGCTGGGGGCACGGCAGAGTCACTGCCCTGTCAGTAGCACCAGGTTAGAGCTGGCAGGCTCTGCTTCCTGTAATGGTTTGCCCCATGGCTCCCTCAGTAACCATTGTATCCAAGGAAGTTCCAATATTCCACACATGTCTTCCACGTAGCAGTGGGGAGTGGTTTTGTTTCTCCTTTCCCTTCCTTGGCTGAGGAGCTGGAGGGAGGTGGTTGAAGTCTGGTCCCTCCAGTCCCTGGTGGTTCTCCTGTCCTGGGTGAGATTGTTTCATTCTTGTTCCCCTTCCTTGAGGTTTTTCATTGTGTTTGTTTTGATTCATTCGGTTTCTTTGGGTTGGGTTGGTGTCTTCCCTATTTTCTGGCTACTCAGTCCCCTTTTCTCCCTTCCCCTCTCCCCTGGGGGTGGGATCCTGTCGCAGGTTTGGCTTAGCTGTTGCCAACCCTGGACTGGCCCCCCCTTCCCTTTCTCAGAACTTTCTCAATGTCCTTCCTGAGCTGAGGGGCCCAGAACTGAACACAACACTCAAGGTGTGGCCTCCCCAAGGCAGAGTCCAGGGGAAGGGTCACTGCCCTGGCCCTGCTGGCCACGCTAGTTTGGATCCAGGCCAGGATCCCATTGGCCTTCTTGGCCACCTGGGCACACTGGTGGCTCCTCTTGAGCTTCCTGTCCCTCAGTCCCCCCAGGTCCCTCTGCCTGGCTGCTCTCCAGCCACTCTGTGCCCAGCCTGGAGCACTGCAGGGGTTGGGGTGGCCAAAGGGCAGGAACTGCACTTGGCCTTGTTGAACTTCATCCCATTGGAATCAGCCCATCCCTCAAGTCTCTCCAGATCCCTCTGCAGAGCCCTCCTGCCTGTCCACGTCCTTCTCCAGATCCCTCCAGCCTGTCAGATCCTTCTCCAGATCTCTCCAGCCTGTCCAGATCCCTCTGCAGAGCCCTCCTGCCCTCCAGCAGGTCGACACTCCCTCCCAGCTTGGTGTCATCAGCAAATTTGCTGCTGATGGACTCAATCCTCTCATCTAAATCATCAATAAAGATGTTAATTAAACAGGACTGGACCCAACACTGACCCCTGGGGACACCACAGGTGACCAGCTGGACACTGCCCCGCTCACCAGCACTCTCTGGGCCAGCTCCTGACCCAGCAGAGGGGACACCTGTCCAAGCCAAGGGCCACCAGCTTTTCCAGGAGTAAATTATGGGAGACAGTGTCAAAGGCCTTGCTGAAGTCCAGATAGACACACCCACAGCCTTCCCCTCATCCACCAGGTGGGTCACCTGATCGTAAAAAGAGATCAGGTTGGTCAGACAGGACCAGGTTCTTTGTGTATTCCAGTTGCATGTTGTGATGAGATACTAATCCAGTAGCATGACTGGAAACACCACTGGAACCCTGAAATGGGATTGCTCTTCATTCCACACAACTTCCAGCAGATTTATTTCTTTAGCAACTTACCCAACAGCACAAACATGGTGGGAATGATTGGCCAACACATCTCGTTTGGTAGAACTGATCTGAAACACAGAAAATTAGCTGAGAACTTGTAATTATCAGTCTGTTATTTCATCAGGTTTTCATGTTGGTGCATTTGCATTAATTTGATACTCACACCTGTGTAAGAAGAATCACAGAATTCCAGAATGGTGTGGGTTGGAAGGAACCTTGAGGATCATCTTGTTCCACCCTCTGCCATGGGTTGGGACACCTTCACTAGACCAGGGAAAAGAAAGAACAGGCCAGAAAGGAAGAACAAAATCAGGATGTGTCCTAGTTCAACAGGAGGGACCAACTATCCCTGTGTGGGGGTGATCAAAGCTGTGTATTCTACCCCCTCTATTCATTCCCCAAGGACAATGGGCCATTAGCAGCAGCTGCCCAGGGAGCCATTATCACCTTCACACCCAGCCTGAGGGGGCGGAGCTGCCAATGGGCCATCAACAGTTCAACACCCCCTGGCTCCCAGAGTTAATCACCCATTGGGTGAGTCCCCGCCCAGGGGGAGGGACTGGGTGCTCCCTGAGGGTACATAAGTGGTGGGTAAGAAGACTTTGGTAACTTCCTGTCGGATCCAGAGCAGCAGCAGGACCTCGACAGGAGGAGATCACCTGTCTTGGTTTGAGATAAGCAACTGCCAACCCCCCCCAAGCACAGAGAGAAAAGCCTCCCTCCTAACACCAGGGAAAGGGAGGAAAAGAGTTGGGAAAGAAAAAAACCACTTCAAACTGCATTTATACTAAATCTACATATATTTTTCACAGAAAGAAAGAGACAGTTAGAAGAGAGTACAAATATTCACTCACACAAGTCTGCAACAACAAGTTCCCCACCTCAACTTCTTAACGAACACACAAATTCTACTGTCCTAACTACACATTACTTAAGAAGAACCTTATTCCCCAGGGAGACAAACTCAAGCAGAAAGGAGAGACCCAGAACAACACAATTTACTTTCCTGAGGTACCCAGTGAGCCAGTGGTGGGCCTGGTCCTCTCCATCCCCCCTGGGACAGCATCGTGTGTCCTCCCAAGAGGAGGCTGAGAAGCCACTGCCTTAACCACTCCCACACTGGTTCCTACTGCCCTGGAGATGATGCCAGAATGTGGGATGGAATACAGAATTACTGGCTAGAAGAGGTCAGCTGTTAACTCAGCCCAGCTCAAGTCAGCTGAGAGCTTTGGCCTAGTCCAAACTCCAGAGCCCAAATCTAGGCCCACCTGGGTGAATCCATAACATCACCGCTCTCGCCCAGACCACAGCCCTCGCCTGCACCAACAGGTTTTTCATTTCCTTTTGCTCTGGACTTGGGGGAGCCACAGGGGTCTCAGCACAAGGGCAAACAAACCCCCTTGGGTTTGTGCCCCAGGACACTGGGTTATACTGCTGGGGTTTTGTGAGTTGAAAGCAATTTCCCTTGTGTGTCAGTGCTGTTATTGTAATATTATTATTAAATTTTAGGTCTGACTTATAATCTCTCTTGTGGTGAGTTCATTTCCCCTGCTGGTTCACCTTTAAACCAGCACAGGATGTCACTTGAGGAAAAAAAGATTTGCTGAGATTACCAATTGTTATGGGCTCACCTAGGTGGGCCTAGATTTGGGCTCTGGAGTCTGGACTAGGCTGAAGCTGTCAGCTGAGTTGAGCTGGACTGAGCTGACAGCTGACCTCTTCTAGCCAGTAAGTTTGTATTCCATCCCACATTCTGGCATCATCTCCAGGGCAGTAGGAACCAGTGTGGGAGTGGTTAAGGCATTCACTTCTCAACCCTCCTCTTGGAAGGACACACGGTGCTGTCCCAGGGGGGATGGAGAGGACCAGGCCCACCACTGGCTCACAGGGTATCTCAGGAAAGTAAATTGTGTTCTTCTGGGTCTCTCCTTTCTGCTTGGGTTTGTCTCCCTGGGGAATAAGCTTCTTCTTAAGTAATGTGTAGTTAGGACAGTAGAATTTGTGTGTTCGTTAAGAAGTTGAGGTGGGGAACTTGTTGTTGCAGACTTGTGTGAGTGAATATTTGTACTCTCTTCTAATTGTCTCTTTCTTTCTGTGAAAAATATATGTAGATTTAGCATAAATGCAGTTTGAAGTGGTTTTTTTCCTTTCCCCTCTCTTTTCCTCCCTTTCCCTGGTGTTAGGAGGGAGGCTTTTCTCTCTGTGCTTGGGGGGGTTGGCAGTTGCTTATCTCAAACCAAGACACCAATTAAATGTCAATGCAGCTCTTTCATCATTAATTCTCTAAGTCCCTCACCCCTCCAAGCTTTGGTGATCACTGTTCACCTTCTGGGTTTGGTCTGAAAGGCTCTACAAACCAGCCAACCAAAATGCCCAAGGGATACCCAGTTTTCCAAGGGCAGCATAAACAAGAGCACTCAGGCTCAGCACTGAAGACTTGACTAAACTTTACAATATTGTTCTTTCATTTCAAATACTTTCTTCTGTTTTATTTTAATCCAAAAGTTACATCAATTCCCTTCCAATAAAACTCACAGAGTTTGGCTCCTCTTGTGCCTCACCAGGTCTGAGTGAGGAGCAACGTTTGCAGCTCAAGTCAGACAGAAAATTGCCGGGGCAAGGAATTAGATTTAGGGAATCCCTCCAAACTCTTCCATTCCTGAAATATTTCTGAGAGCTGTTTCCTTGAGAACATCAAAGCAGCCAAACGAGGCAGGGCCAAGGTTCTGTAATGCAGCGATGCTGTGGCCTCCCAGCTTGGGGCTGCATGGCCTGGGATATATATATAATTTAAATATTTTTATATTTATATGTATTTATATTTATATATATTTATATCTATATATTAGTTATATATTGTTATATTTTAGATATTTATATATCTATTTATATCTATTTTTAGATATTTATATTTTTAATATATTTATATATTTTATATATTTACATTTATGTTTGTATATATTTATATTTATGTTTATATTATATTTATATTTTTAATATATTTATATATTTTATATATTTACATTTATGTTTGTATATATTTATATTTATGTTTATATTATATTTATATTTTTAATATATTTATATATTTTATATATTTACATTTATGTTTGTATATATTTATATTTATGTTTATATTATATTTATATTTATATTATATTTTATTTTTATTTTATGTTCATGTATATATTTATATATACTTATATATTTTTGTATATTTTATATATATTTATATATATTATATATTCATATATTTATATTTATGTTTCTATAACTTATATATCTATGTTTATATTCTATTTATGTTTCTATTATATGTTATATATTTATGTTTCAATATTTTATATATTTATATAATCTATGTTTATATTATATTTATATTTATACTATATATATTAATATTTGTTTCCATATTTTATATATTTATATATTTATATTATATTCATATTTATATTATGTATTATATATTATATTTATGTTTCTATTTTTATATATTTATATATCTATGTTTATATTATATTTCTATTTATATTATATATTATATATTTATATTTATGTTTCTACATTTTATATATTTATATATCTATGTTTATAGTATACTTATATTATATATTATATATTTATATTTATGTTTCCATATTTTATATATTTATATATCTATGTTTCTATTATATATTATATATCACATTTGTATATTAAATATTATATTTTATATTTATATTATATTTATGTTTATGTTTATATTTATGTTTATATTATATTTATATTTAAATATAGATGCATTGGGTGATACCCAGAGCCTTGCCCGTGGCTCAAAGCAGGTGTGACTCAATATCTCCCTGAAGGAGCAGACAACAGACCAGGGAAGGGACAATATTCCAGGATTCCTGTCTCCAATATTCCAGGATTCCTGTCTCCCCATAAGGGACAATATTCCAGGATTCCTGTGTCCCCACGAGGAAAACCCAGAAGGGACAATATTCCAGGATTCCTGTCTCCAATATTCCAGGATTCCTGTCTCCCCACAAGGGACAATATTCCAGGATTCCTGTCTCCAATATTCCAGGATTCCTGTCTCCCCACAAGGGACAATATTCCAGGATTCCTGTCTCCCCACGAGGGAAACCCAGAAGGGACAATATTCCAGGATTCCTGTCTCCCCATAAGGAAAACCCAGAAGGGACAATATTCCAGGATTCCTGTCTCCAATATTCCAGGATTCCTGTTTCCCCAGAAGGGACAATATTCCAGGATTCCTGTCTCCCCACAAGGGAAACCCACAAGGGACAATATTCCAGGATTCCTGTCTCCAATATTCCAGGATTCCTGTCTCCCCACAAGGGAAACCCACAAGGGACAATATTCCAGGATTCCTGTCTCCCCACAAGGGACAATATTCCAGGATTCCTGTCTCCCCACAAGGGACAATATTCCAGGATTCCTGTCTCCCCAGAAGGGACAATATTCCAGGATTCCTGTCTCCAATATTCCAGGATTCCTGTCTCCAATATTCCAGGATTCCTGTCTCCCCACAAGGAAAACCCTTGCAGAAGGAGCTGGAGCTGGAGCACTAGTGGACACCACTAGTGAGGGCTGGGGCACCCAGTGCCTACACTCCCCCTTTCCTCCTGAAAATCCCTTCAGCAGAAAGGGCTCCTTCTGGTTTGGGATTTATTTTTGGGGTTTGGTTTTATTTTTTATGTTTGTTTGGTTTCTGTAATAACTGAGGCATCCCAGAGCTGACATTTGTCTGGGTCCTGTCGCTGTGTCCTGGGTGTTTAAGTTCTCGGTCACTACATTTCCATGATCTCAGTCAGTGGAGATCAGCTCAGTTGGTTAAAACCTGGTTGTAACAACGCCAAGGTCATGGGTTCAATCCCCTCTGTGGGCCATTGACTGAAGAGTTGCACTCGATGATCCTTGTGGGTCCCTTCCAGCTCAGAATAGTCTGGGATTCTGGGATTCTGGGATTCTGAGCTGCTCCTCCAGCAGAGACCATCTGTGCTCTGCAAGATGACTCAGCCCCAGCCACTTCTCTTCCCACCCACCAGGTTATTGGCAGGGTACATTTTAAGCCCCGTTTGCAGCAATCCAAGAGGAAAGGTCCCATTTTCACCCCCTGCACTTCAGAGGACACTTTGTGTCTCAGCACAGCTCTCAGGTGGACCTGGAGCTCTTCCATTAGTCTGTTCCTGCCAGGAGGGCCAGAGGAATTATCTGTCATTTCACAAAGGTACAGGCTGGAATTATTTCCAAGCGCCTCTAATTGAAGTTATTTTGATTTCCCCTCACAGAAAAGCCCTTTTAAAATAGTTTCCTTCCCATTATTCACACTATTAAGTGGTTTAATGAGGAAACAGCCCATGTTCCTCTTTTACAGGTGCAATAAAAATTCCCTGTTCATGGCTCAGCCACTTCCCAGCAGGAACAGGCAGAGATCCCTTCCATATGTTGCACAGGAACATTGGACTTGCATTTCCAACACTTGTACAGTTCTCCATAGGCCATGGATGTTCTGGTTTCCTCTAGGAAATATTTACTTACATGGAAAAGAAACCAACCACAGCTCCCCAGAACCCCACACACCTAAAGAGGGAAAATTCTAATTATGTGTAGGCTCCTGAAGGTAAAGGCTTTTTCTCTGCTGGAAGTTTAAAGAATTCAGGAGGAATTTCCTCCTGGAAAGGGTGGGCAGGTCCTGGCAGGGGCTGCCCAGGGAGGTTTGGAGTGCCCAGCCCTGGAGGTGCTCAAGGCAGGACTGGCCGTGGCACTCAGAGCTCTGGGTTGGGGGACAAGGTGGGCATCGGGCACAGGGTGGGCTCATGGGCTGGGAGGGCTTTGCCAAGGTGGGCATCGGGCACAGGGTGGTCTCCAGGGGCTGGCAGGGCTTTGCCAAGGTGGGCATCGGGCACAGGGTGGGCTCCATGGGCTGGCAGGGCTTTGCCAAGGTGGGCATCGGGCACATGGTGGGCTCCATGGGCTGGGAGGGCTTTGCCAAGGTCGGCATCAGGCACAGGGTGGGCTCCATGGGCTGGGAGGGCTGTGCCAAGGTGGGCATCGGGCACAGGGTGGGCTCCATGGGCTGGCAGGGCTGTGCCAAGGTGGGCATCGGGCACAGGGTGGGCTCCATGGGCTGGCAGGGCTTTGCCAAGGTGGGCATGGGGCACAGGGTGGGCTCCATGGACTGGGAGGGCTTTTCCAAGGCGGGCATCGGGCACAGGGTGGGCTCCATGGGCTGGGAGGGCTTTGCCAAGGTGGGCATCGGGCACAGGGTGGGCTCCATGGGCTGGGAGGGCTTTGCCAAGGTGGGCATCGGGCACAGGGTGGGCTCCATGGGCTGGGAGGGCTTTGCCAAGGTGGGCATCGGGCACAGGGTGGGCTCCATGGGCTGGGAGGGCTTTGCCAAGGTGGGCATCGGGCACAGGGTGGGCTCCAGGGGCTGGCAGGGCTTTGCCAAGGTGGGCATTGGGCACAGGGTGGGCTCCATGGGCTGGGAGGGCTTTTCCAAGGTGGGCATCGGGCACAGGGTGGGCTCCATGGGCTGGCAGGGCTTTGCCAAGGTGGGCATCGGGCACAGGGTGGGCTCTATGGGCTGGGAGGGCTTTTTCAGCCTCAGGGATTCTGACATAAAAGTAACCTGATAGAGCAATCAAATGTCAGCACTAATTTAACCATAATTAACAATATTTGGACCAGAAGTCAGACATGGAGTTCAGACCAGCTTGGGCATCTCCTCTTTCTACTTTTCCAAGGAATTATTCTCCAGTCCAGGCTCCAACAACACCCATGGCCCTGTGCTGTACATGATGAAGAAGCTGCATGTCCCCAGAATTCCTCCTTGTATAAATTTTAGAGGGGAATTGGGTAAAAAAGAGATACCTTCAGATAAATCCCAGGGCAGGATGAATGTGCTACTGGATTGCAGAGGGTATCCCAAAACCTTTTCCAGTGAGAACAAGGAATTTGCCAAAATTCCTAATTTCACTGTAAGAAAGAATACAAGTTTTACAGGAACAGTTACAGGGAACAGGAAGGTAAATAAGGAGAATTATTAAAACTTGTAACTGTAGTTTTATGCCAGAGAGAGTTAACACAGCAAGGACAAACCATTTTATGCATAACTGGGAAAATGTCCATAAGAAGGAAGGAATCAGGGTCCATTTTAACACATATACCTTCAAATCCTGTGATCTGAAACCACTGACTTTGCTGCTGTGTGTAAGAAATATTCCAATTTCTTCTGTAAATAGTACATGCCTCCCCATGCCAACCACTGTGTAAAACACTTCAGCAAACAGAGTCCCTGCTTTGACCAAAACACTGGATTCAAACCAAAACACAGCAGACACCACAGGCGAGGAGGACAGCAATGAAATAACATCCTTTTTCTTTCCAGGTCAAGTGAGAAGTCACAGAACCCGCTGGCATTTCAGCATGAGAAACATTTTCAGCACAGCTTGAAACAAGCAGGACCCACAAAAACCCACCCTGGGCACAGAAAAGGCACTGAAAGTTTTCCTTTTTCTTTTGGAGTTGCCTTTTTCTTCAGCTTCTTGTCTCATCAACTCACGTTTCTGCAGGTCCTTTCTGAGCCTCAGGAAGGGGTTGAAGGACAAGGTAGGGCCACCTGGCCAGGCTGGTGGCACTGGGGGGGGGTCCCTGCAGCCCATCCTGGACACAGCAGAGAAGCCCAACCCCAACACCACCAAACTCAGCTGGGAAATCCTCACCAACTTTTCCAGAGACCACACGAGAAGTGTTGCAATGAGCCAGTGAGGAATTTCAAAGCCTCCAGAAATGCACAGAAACTCATTGCCACCATCTCCTGTTTCCCCTCAACTAATATAATATACACACACAAGGTCTGGAATTCTCTTTTTCTCTCATTCTCACCCTTCCAAAACCCAACAGCTGGTAGTTAATAGGAAACAGAAATGTAACACTCCAGCCATACAAACTGTCCCTGCATTACAGCTGGTTTTAAATATTTAAAACATCTCCATAAAGCAGAAAAACATTTTAATAACAATATTTATGCACAGCATCTTCTGACCTGCTCTTTAAGGGTGTCAAGGTCTTCCCAGCCCTGTAAATTTGGGCAAGACCCTCCTGAGCAGGGAATTTCATTGCATTTGTTTGCCATTAAGTACATTCTTATCAATATTAATAAAGAGTTTGGAGTAAGTGGGACATAAAACTTAGCAATGGGTATTATTTGCACTGAGCAATTTAATTACTAATAATAAAGCTTTAACCCAAGTTGGGCACAAGCACAGCTACAAACCCAGCTCCAAGTTTGCTGGCAGAGCTTTTCCCTTGAGACTCAACAGCAAAACCTCCCAAACTCTTCAGAGTTTCTCCAGATCATCCAATTTCTCTTGTTTGACCTGAAAAAACCCCCAAGCACAGACAGACACCACCAGTCTGGGGTCCTGCCCCACCTTCTCCTGCACCTGCACAGCACCGAAGTTTGGGCATGGACACAACACACGATCTCAGAGACTTCAGTTCCATCAACAGTCCCGATCCTGAGCCAGCAACAAAGAAAAGCACCTTTAATAAAAGCTTTGCTCGTGGCTTTGAGCACGTACCTGTCTCCCCTCCGTGTGCTGTGGGCAGAGCTCCGGTGCCCACCTGGCTCTCCAGGCGATACCCACCTTACAGCCACGCTTGGTACTTCAGGGCTCTCAGCGCGTTCATTATAAGCTCTGATTAGAAAAGCTCTGTCGCTAATTAGCTCTCCGAAGTGCTGTTCCATCAGGGCGGGCTGTCACAGCTCCCGCGCGCACCGACATTTATAGTTCTTCTGCCTCAGAATTGAATCTCGGGAATACGCGGAGGGAAAGGGGCTGGGCTGGGAATACGCGGAGCAAAGGGCTGGGCTGGGCTGGGAATACGCGGAGGGAAAGGGGTTGGGAATACGCGGAGAGAAAGGGGCTGGGCTGGGAATACGCGGCGGGAAAGGGGCTGGGCTGGGAATACGCGGAGGGAAAGGGGTTGGGAATACGCGGAGGGAAAGGGGCTGGACCGGGAATACGCGGAAGGAAAGGCTGGGCTGGGAATACACGGAGCAAAGGGCTGGGCTGGGCACACCGTGCCCGGCCCCCACTGCGTCCTGCCAGTGGGTGCGACTGGGGGGATGTTTCGGGAAATGCGAGGGAAAAAAATAACAGGAAAAAAAGTAAATTCACCGACCTGCTTCTTTTCGCTGCAGAGCTCCGACCCCTCACCATCTTCCAAGTCTGACCCCTCAGCATCCCCCTATCCCTCAGCATCTTCCAACTCCCTCAGCATCTCCCAACTCCCTCAGCATCTCCCAACTCCCTCAGCATCTTCCAACTCCCTCAGCATCTCCCGACCCCTCAGCATCCTCCGACCACTCAGCAACCCCTGGCTCCCTCAGGCCCAACTCCCTGAGCATCCCCCGGCTCCCACCAGCTTCTTCCCGGCTCCCTCAGACCCAACTCCTCATCATCCCCCGACCCTTCAGCATCCCCCGGTCCCCTCAGCCCCAACTCCCTCAGCAACTCCCGGCTCCCTGAGTATCCCCCGGCTCTCTCGTTCCCAACTCCCTGAGCAGCTCCCGGCTCTCTCATTCCCAACTCCCTGAGCATCCCCCGGCTCTCTCATTCCCAACTCCCTGAGCATCCCCCCCCGGCTCTCCCATTCCGAACTCCCTGAGCATTCCCCGGCTCTCTCATTCCCAACTCCCTGAGCATTCCCCGGCTCTCTCATTCCCAATTCCCTGAGCATTCCACGGCTCTCTCATTCCCAGCTCCCTGAGCATCTCCCCCGGCTCTCTCATTCTGAACTCCCTGAGCATTCCACGACTCTCATTCCGAACTCCCTGAGCATCCCCCGGCTCTCTCATTCCCAACTCCCTGAGCATTCCCCGGCTCTCTCATTCCCAACTCCCTGAGCATTCCCCGGCTCTCTCATTCCCAACTCCCTGAGCATCCCCCGGCTTTCTCATTCCAACTCCCTGAACATTCCTCGGCTCTCTCATTCCCAACTCCCTGAGCATCCCCCCCGGCTCTCTCATTCCCAACTCCCTGAGCATCCCCCGGCCCCCTCAGCATCCCCCGACCCCTCAACCCCAAGTCCCCGAGCCCCCCCCGGCACCCCCAGCCCCGCCTGGCCCGGACGCCCCGCGGTCCCTCCCGGCTCCCGCACACACACGGAGGGTGCGGGGAAGGAGCTTCGGGGCTGGGGAAGGGGCTGAGGGAGCTGGGGGGGCTCAGCCTGGAGAAAAGGAGGCTCAGGGGGGACCTTCTGGCTCTGGAATCCCTGCCAGGAGGTGGAGCGGGGTGGGCGATCGGGCTCTGCTCCGGGGCACAGGGACAGGAGGGTCCGGTTGGACATCAGGAGGAATTTCTCCATGGAAAGGACTGTCCAGCCCTGGCACAGCTGCCCAGGACAGGGGTGGTTCCCCATCCCTGGAGGGATTCCAAAGCCCTGTGGATGTGGCACTTGGGGACATGGTCAGTGGTGGCCTTGGCAGTGCTGGGGGTGGTTGGACTTGGTGCTCCTGCAAGACTTTTCCATCCTGGAATCCCCTGAGTGTGTTTCCTCCAAGTCTCCTCCCAGTGCAGGGACAGGACGATATTTCCCCTTTGTACTTTAATTTCTCACAAACAGCACTGAATAAATAAAGTTTCAGCCCTCAAAAAGGACCAGGAGATGAGGTGGGACCTGCACTGTGACCCTCCTGTGCTTGTCCTACTGAATCGAGTGGACACACATAAAACAACATCATGTATTTAACTGGAGCCTGCAAACAAAAATAAAAAATAAAAAAAAAAAAACCACACAGAAATTGTATCAAGGAGCTTAAAGTTGAGGACTGAGCCTTGCTAGAACAGCTGCACTTTGAGCTTGGAGGTGTTTCCCACCTTTAATGACTGTGCACCTTTAGTCTTTCTTGTGCTCATCCTTGTGGAAAAGGCAGCAAGAATTTAGAACCAACAAACCAGGGACTGGGAAGTCCCGAAAAGATGCAACTGAGGGGTATTTTTTACAATGTTTTTTATTTTCCAGCAATGTTATTCTAAAACAAATGCAAACCAGTAGCTCTGCTTGGTGAGGCATGAAGAAAAATATTTCTATTTCCCTCCTGCAAGCTCTTCTGAAGTAACCAGACTGGAACTACTGCAAACAGCTCCGGTGGCTGGAGCAGCAAAACCCACTGATTGCTTTCATTTATTTATTGGCTTTCCGGAACTCCTGATCCATTTCCTCAAAGCAGCATCAGCCACTTCGGCTCCTCACTAAAACAACCACCACCTCTTGATGGATGAATTCCATTTTTAAAATATTTCTGTTCTTCTAATCCATCAGTTTGGGAAATCAGACCCGTTTGTGTCTGAGATCAGGGAGCTGCTGAAGCTTTTCTGTCTCACACTTTCACAGCATGAGCAAAGTCTGCCAAAAGCTGCCACTGGAAAATCCCTTTTCCTTTGGGTTAGGAACATCTGGAGACAAACATTTCCCACAGCAAGTTTTCTTTCACTTCCCCACGTGCCACTTGTGTCCAGTGTAGCACAACACAAACCCTCTCCAGCGCCTCCACTAATATGGATTTATTTATTTGGTTTTAAAGGGGTTTTCCTCCCTTAATGTCTGAACTGAATCCTCCTGAAGTTTAATCCTCCTTCTTTGTCACCGAGTTGAGAAAGGCAGGACGGGCAACTCCTCCTTTCAGAGCCCTTTGATGTGTCTTATGTTGTCTATTCTATATATTGTTGTCTATTCTATATATTGTTACATGAGTCTATTCTAGATATTGTTACAGGATATACATGGTACATTATATATTCTATTCTATATATGATTTATATGCTATTCTATATATTATTTATATTCTATTCTATAGGATATAATGATAGATAATATATGTATATATATTATATATATTATATATTATATATATTATATATTCTGAAAGAGATAAAAAATGTGGTAGAAATTCAGTTGAAAAAGGTAAAAAACGTTGCAGAAATTCAGCTGAAAGAGCTAAAAAACTTTGCAGAAATTCAACTGAAAAAGGTAAAAATGTGATAGAAATTCAGCTGAAAGAGTTAAAAAATATGGTGGAAATTCAGCTGAAAGAACTAAAAAAATGGTAGAAATTCAGCTGAAAGAGGTAAAATAGTGGTAGAAATTCAGCTGAAAGAGCTAAAAAAATGGTAGAAATTCAGCTGAAAGAGCTAAAAAATGTGGTGGAAATTCAGCTGAAAGAGGTAAAAGACTTTGCAGAAATTCAGCTGAAAGAGCTAAAAAAACATGGTAGAAATTCAGCTGAAAGAGCTAAAAAATGTGGTAGAAATTCAGCTGAAAAAGGTAAAAAACGTTGCAGAAATTCAGCTGAAAGAGCTAAAAATGTGGTAGAAATTCAGTTGAAAGAGTTAAAAAAAATGTGGTAGAAATTCAGCTGAAAGAGCTAAAAAATGTGGTAGAAATTCAGCTGAAAGAGCTAAAAATGTGGTAGAAATTCAGTTGAAAGGGCTAAAAAAATATGTGGTAGAAATTCAGCTGAAAGAGGTAAAATAGTGGTAGAAATTCAGCTGAAAGAACTAAAAAATGTGGTAGAAATTCAACTGAAAAAGGTAAAAATGTGGTGGAAATTCAGCTGAAAGAGCTAAAAATGTGGTAGAAATTCAGCTGAAAGAGCTAAAAATGTGGTGGAAATTCAGCTGAAAGAACTAAAAAATGTTGTAGAAATTCAACTGAAAAAGGTAAAAATGTGGTAGAAATTCAGCTGAAAGAGCTAAAAAAATGGTAGAAATTCAGCTGAAAAAGGTAAAAAACGTTGCAGAAATTCAGCTGAAAGAGCTAAAAATATGGTGGAAATTCAGCTGAAAAAGGTAAAAAACGTTGCAGAAATTCAGCTGAAAGAGCTAAAAAATGGTAGAAATTCAGTTGAAAGAGCTAAAAAATGTGGTAGAAATTCAGTTGAAAGAGCTAAAAATGTGGTAGAAATTCAGCTGAAAGAGCTAAAAATGTGGTGGAAATTCAGCTGAAAGAGGTAAAATAGTGGTAGAAATTCAGCTGAAAGAGCTAAAAATGGTAGAAATTCAGCTGAAAGAGCTAAAAAATATGGTGGAAATTCAGCTGAAAGAGCTAAAAATTATGGTAGAAATTCAGCTGAAAGAGGCTAAAAAAATGGTAGAAATTCAGCTGAAAGAGGTAAAAAACGTTGCAGAAATTCAGCTGAAAGAGCTAAAAAATGTGGTAGAAATTCAGCTGAAAGAGCTAAAAATTATGGTAGAAATTCAGTTGAAAGAGCTAAAAATGTGGTAGAAATTCAGCTGAAAGAACTAAAAAACTTTGCAGAAATTCAACTGAAAAAGGTAAAAATGTGGTAGAAATTCAGCTGAAAGAGGTAAAAGACTTTGCAGAAATTCAGCTGAAAGAACTAAAAAAACATGGTAGAAATTCAGCTGAAAAAGGTAAAAATGTGGTAGAAATTCAACTGAAAAAGGTAAAAATGTGGTGGAAATTCAGTTGAAAGAGCTAAAGAATGTGGTAGAAATTCAACTGAAAAAGGTAAAAATGTGATAGAAATTCAGCTGAAAGAGCTAAAAAATGTGGTAGAAATTCAACTGAAAAAGGTAAAAATATGGTGGAAATTCAGCTGAAAGAACTAAAAAAATGGTAGAAATTCAGCTGAAAGAGCTAAAAAATACGGTGGAAATTCAGCTGAAAGAGGTAAAAAATATGGATGAAATTCAGCTGAAAGAACTAAAAAACTTTGCAGAAATTCAACTGAAAAAGGTAAAAAACGTTGCAGAAATTCAGCTGAAAGAGCTAAAAAATGTGGTAGAAATTCAGCTGAAAGAGCTAAAAAATGTGGTGGAAATTCAGCTGAAAGAGGTAAAATAGTGATAGAAATTCAGCTGAAAGAACTAAAAAACTTTGCAGAAATTCAACTGAAAAAGGTAAAAATGTGATAGAAATTCAGCTGAAAGAGCTAAAAATATGGTGGAAATTCAGCTGAAAGAGCTAAAAAAATGGTAGAAATTCAGCTGAAAAAGGTAAAAAACGTTGCAGAAATTCAGCTGAAAGAGCTAAAAAATGTGGTAGAAATTCAGTTGAAAGAGCTAAAAATCTTTGCAGAAATTCAGCTGAAAAAGGTAAAAATGTGATAGAAATTCAGCTGAAAGAGGTAAAAGACTTTGCAGAAATTCAGCTGAAAGAACTAAAAAAACATGGTAGAAATTCAGCTGAAAAAGGTAAAAATGTGGTAGAAATTCAGCTGAAAGAGCTAAAAAATGGTAGAAATTCAGCTGAAAAAGGTAAAAAATGTTGCAGAAATTCAGCTGAAAGAGCTAAAAATTATGGTAGAAATTCAGTTGAAAGGGCTAAAAATTATGGTAGAAATTCAGTTGAAAGGGCTAAAAAAATATGTGGTAGAAATTCAGCTGAAAGAGCTAAAAAATGGTAGAAATTCAGTTGAAAGAGCTAAAAAATGTGGTAGAAATTCAGTTGAAAGAGCTAAAAATGTGGTAGAAATTCAGCTGAAAGAGCTAAAAATGTGGTGGAAATTCAGCTGAAAGAGCTAAAAATGGTAGAAATTCAGCTGAAAGAGCTAAAAAATATGGTGGAAATTCAGCTGAAAGAGCTAAAAATTATGGTAGAAATTCAGCTGAAAGAGGCTAAAAAAATGGTAGAAATTCAGCTGAAAGAGGTAAAAAACGTTGCAGAAATTCAGCTGAAAGAGCTAAAAAATGTGGTAGAAATTCAGCTGAAAGAGCTAAAAATTATGGTAGAAATTCAGTTGAAAGAGCTAAAAATGTGGTAGAAATTCAGCTGAAAGAACTAAAAAACTTTGCAGAAATTCAACTGAAAAAGGTAAAAATGTGATAGAAATTCAGCTGAAAGAGCTAAAAATATGTGGTAGAAATTCAGCTGAAAGAGGTAAAAGACTTTGCAGAAATTCAGCTGAAAGAACTAAAAAAACATGGTAGAAATTCAGCTGAAAAAGGTAAAAATGTGGTAGAAATTCAACTGAAAAAGGTAAAAATGTGGTGGAAATTCAGTTGAAAGAGCTAAAGAATGTGGTAGAAATTCAACTGAAAAAGGTAAAAATGTGATAGAAATTCAGCTGAAAGAGCTAAAAAATGTGGTAGAAATTCAACTGAAAAAGGTAAAAATATGGTGGAAATTCAGCTGAAAGAACTAAAAAAATGGTAGAAATTCAGCTGAAAGAGCTAAAAAATACGGTGGAAATTCAGCTGAAAGAGGTAAAAAATATGGATGAAATTCAGCTGAAAGAACTAAAAAACTTTGCAGAAATTCAACTGAAAAAGGTAAAAAACGTTGCAGAAATTCAGCTGAAAGAGCTAAAAAATGTGGTAGAAATTCAGCTGAAAGAGCTAAAAAATGTGGTGGAAATTCAGCTGAAAGAGGTAAAATAGTGATAGAAATTCAGCTGAAAGAACTAAAAAACTTTGCAGAAATTCAACTGAAAAAGGTAAAAATGTGATAGAAATTCAGCTGAAAGAGCTAAAAATATGGTGGAAATTCAGCTGAAAGAGCTAAAAAAATGGTAGAAATTCAGCTGAAAAAGGTAAAAAACGTTGCAGAAATTCAGCTGAAAGAGCTAAAAAATGTGGTAGAAATTCAGTTGAAAGAGCTAAAAATCTTTGCAGAAATTCAGCTGAAAAAGGTAAAAATGTGATAGAAATTCAGCTGAAAGAGGTAAAAGACTTTGCAGAAATTCAGCTGAAAGAACTAAAAAAACATGGTAGAAATTCAGCTGAAAAAGGTAAAAATGTGGTAGAAATTCAGCTGAAAGAACTTATTGTGGCACTCCACAATTCCTTCCCTTCATCCCTTCCTTCACTGAGCCACAGGGTTGGCACAAAACAAAACCTTGACCTCTTAGAAATAAAAATGACCATAATCTCCTGCTCAGCTTTACAGCCAACAATCCCCTGCAGAGTTTTACACCCATAGAGGTTATTTATTATCTATTGAGACAGACAATTTTGCTGCCACTGCAACCAAGTCCCTTCTAGGCTGGTAGAAACAGCTTCAAACTTCCTGCTCAAGAGTGAAAAAAACCCTGAAAAAAAACAAGTTATTCTCCTCCTGTAGTGAGAAAAAAACACTCCAGCCATCTGGCCCAAGAGAGACGTGTCAGTGACAACACGAGGACTGCTGGAGGTTCCCAGTCCTGAAAAAAATAATGCAGGAATCCTGGAGCTCCTCAGAGCAAACTGAGCAATTACACACGTGAAAAAGAGATTTTGCCTCTCTAGCCCTGCTGTAATTTAGTTTTCTCTCGTAGGAATCATGATAAAATGTCAGATTATTATTGTTATTTCCCTGCACAAACAGTCCACTCCTGAGCTTTGATTAGAAGGGCAAAGCATCATGGCCCATTCCAAGCTCTTCTCTGCCCTTTCCACTATTTTTCCAGCCTCTCATCAGCTGCTTTGTTATCAAGTGCTCCTGTAGCTCTGCTTTAGTTCCAGCCCTGCTCTTGGGTTGCTTTAGGAACACTCCAGGGAGGAAACAAGGCAGAGCTCCCACTGCTCCTGAGCCTGCAGAGTCCTGGCTTGGTGCTGCAGGAGCCACCACACTCTCCTCCAGGTTTTCATGGTCCAGCTCTTCTCCCTCTGCAGAAACAACACAATTACACAGCAAAAAGTGACCCTCTGGGGCAGAGGAGGAAATGAGAGCACCCAAATGAGGGTTGTCAGTTCCTCTAAAGTGAGACATGCCTGGACCTGGCAGGAATTAGCAGCTGGAAAATACAGACTGGAGAGGAGAACAGCTGAAGTGAAGGTCATGCAGACTCCACTTCAATGGGCTGACTTGCTTTTCCCTCCTGAGGAACAGACACTTAAATCAGACTGCAGTGAAAACTTGCATGGATGGGACTGTGGCACAGCCCAAACGCTGCTGGGCAGGTGAAGTTCCTCTTTGGTGGTGCCATAACCAAGGTGTGCTGGTTAAAGGTGAACCTGCAGGAGAAATGAACCCAACCCAAGAGAGATTCTAAGGCAGAGTTACAATTTAATAACAATATTGCAATAAATGGAATGAGAAATTGGGTTTAACCCCCAAGCCCAGCAGTGTAACCCACCCCCTGGGGCACAAACACAGGGGGGTTTGGTGGCCCCTGTGCTGAGCCCCACGTGGTGCCTCTGAGTCCAAAGGAAAAGGAAGGGACAAACCTGTTGGTGCAGATGATGGCACAGTCTGGTGGAGAGTGGGGGCTCCTCCTGGCCAGGGGCTGCTCCTCCTCTGGATCCAATGAGTGGTCCCAGAAGTCTCCAACCCCCAAGATTCCATCCCCTGAGGTTTGGGTGGGAGCCCCCAGTGCCTCCCCCAGGGCAGGGAGTTCCACCCTGGGGGATCTGACTCTGGCAGTCAGGGGGGATTTTGGACTCGTTGCTGGCCCATGGGCAGAGCTGAGCCCTCAGGTGGGTGTGGAGGTGCCAAGGAGTCCCTGCAGGGCAGTTCTCCCAGCTCCTCTGCCAGGCTTCTTTCCCAGCCAGCTCCCAGCCTGAGGGCTCAGCTGTGCCCTGGGCAGCTGCTGCCAATGGGCCCTTGGGAACAGTTGCTGGGCAATGGCCCAGAGGGTTTGGAATGCCCAGCTTTGGTCACCCTCACACAGGGATAGACTGGGCCCACCTGCTGGACTGGGACACGTGAGAAAACCAGGATTTGCTTTTAATTCCAAAGAAAAACATTGTTTAGTCTGTTATCCCCCCAGTGAGAGCAGCACTCAGCCACATTTCAGTGAGAAGAAAGCAAACATCACTACTTTTTCCCCAAGGGGGTGGTGGTGGTGGAAACCTATTTCCAGAAGCACATTCTAAAAACTGGCACCAATCTGAGCTTCTCAAGTGTGACATCAAACCCAGAGGATACAAATTCACAGAACAGAACTGGCAAGGGAGAAAAATGGTGCAGAAAATGAGAAGGTGTTTTCAATAAATGCTTCATGGAAAAAAAAAAGATCTGGGCCTTTTAGCAACTTGGATGTCTCCAAACCTGGCAGAAGTTCAGCTGGTGACATTCATGCACTCAGAGAACAAAACACCCAATGAAATGGTGATGTGATTCAAACTGAGGCCACTTTTGTGCCTCAGGCTTTGGGAACAGGATTTTACTGCAGGGTTTATGTCTCAGTGATGAGTCTCAGGCAACACAAAACAGGAACTTCAGCTACTTCATGTCCACAATAAATGAAAGTCATGGCATGGTCAGGGGTGGAAGGGACCTTAGAGATCATCTGGTTGGTGAAAGGGTGGAAGGGACCTTAGAGATCATCTGGTTGATGAAAGGGTGGAAGGGACCTTAGAGATCATCTGTGAAAGGGACATTAGAGATCATCTGGTTGGTGAAAGAAAAGGGTGGAAGGGACCTTAGAGATCATCTGGTTGGTGAAAGAAAAGGGTGGAAGGGACCTTAGAGATCATCTGGTTGATGAAAGAAAAGGGTGGAAGGGACCTTAGAGATCATCTGGTTGATGAAAGAAAAGGGTGGAAGGGACCTTAGAGATCATCTGGTTGATGAAAGGGTGGAAGGGACCTTAGAGATCATCTGGTTGGTGAAAGGGTGGAAGGGACCTTAGAGATCATCTGGTTGATGAAAGGGTGGAAGGGACCTTAGAGATCATCTGGTTGATGAAAGAAAAGGGTGGAAGGGACCTTAGAGATCATCTGGTTGATGAAAGAAAAGCCACCACTTTTTCATGAAAGCTGGGGAAGTTCTAGAATGGGGACAAGAATCCCCCTCACCCACCTTGTCCCAC
Organism: Pithys albifrons albifrons; assembly: GCF_047495875.1. NCBI lineage: Eukaryota > Metazoa > Chordata > Aves > Passeriformes > Thamnophilidae > Pithys > Pithys albifrons. The sequence goes on along the minus strand of NC_092467.1, from coordinate 32,355,504 downwards.
CACCCCAAAAGGGAAAGAAAATCCTGAATAAGAGAGAACATCCCACATCTTTCATGGCTCTTTTCAGATGCCTTTTTCTCCTCTAAAATCAGATTATTTTACCTGAATACCAAGCAAAGTCCTACCACAGGATGTCCAGTTTTCAGCTACGACCAACCACAAGTTCAGGCACTAATTTTGGGGTAATCCAGCACTGACTGGGGAGGATCTGGGTGTCTCAGTCTCCCAAATTCTGGCAGTGTTTCATCCCTCATCAGTGGGATGAAGGCCTATTAGAAAGCACATCTCCCATGAGGTGCTGAGACATCACAGGCAGCAGCAAAGACATCTCTGTCTCACTTTCCAGAGCCAGATCCCACCATTTCAAAACATCAGGGATTTCCTTCCAACATAAGTGGCCAATTGTTTTGGAAGGAAATCAGAAAAACAGAGTGGGGGAGAGGGAAAAGTGGGGAATGGCTGGATCCAGATGGTGAGATGTTGACATTCTGCAGGAGTTATTTGGTGGGTAAGTAACAATGGGTGAGAAGGAAGAGCATGGGGGCAAAAATACAAGGGGGTATGGAGTGTGTGGTGGGAAAACAGGAAAAAATGGGCTAGGAAGGGCCAGATATGGGAAAAGGCAGGAAAAACAGAGAGATGGAGCCTGGCAGGGTGGAAGGGACATGTCCAGATAGTGCTGGCAAAGAGGAGGTGTGACCAAAAGGACCATCATGGGATTGTGGTAGGAGGGGAAGGGTCACCAGGGTCACAGAGTCCCTCCACACACACACACAAATGCTCTGCTGGATTTCACTGCAGAGCTTTCACTTCACCAGAGCAGAAAAGGTTCAGAACACACTCCAGTCCTTGCACCCTGTCCAAAATGTACCAGTTTTGCACATTTACAGACACCCTCCCACTCCAAACATCAGGAGGGTCCCTTATTGCTGAGGCAGCTGAGCCAGAAGGTCCCCACTTGCAGGTGTGTCCTAGTTCAGCAGGAGGGACCAGCTAACCCTGTGTGGGGGTGATCAAAGCTGTGTATTCTACCCCCTCTATTCATTCCCCAAGGACAATGGGCCATCAGCAGCAGCTGCCCAGGGAGTCATTGGCACCTTCACACCCAGCCTGAGGGGGCGGAGCTGCCAATGGGCCATCAACAGTTCAACACCCCCTGGCTCCCAGAGTTAATCACCCATTGGGTGAGTCCCCGCCCAGGGGGAGGGACTGGGTGCTCCCTGAGGGTACATAAGTGGTGGGTAAGAAGACCTCGGGAACCTCTTGTTGGATCCAGAGGAGCAGCAGGACCTCGACAGCAGGAGATCACCGCTCTCACCCAGACCACAGCCCTCCCCTGCACCAACAGGTTTTTCATTTCCTTTTGCTCTGGACTTGGGGGAGCCACAGGGGTCTCAGCACAAGGGCAAACAACCCCCCTTGGGTTTGTGCCCCAGGACACTGGGTTATACTGCTGGGGTTTTGTGAGTTGAAAGCAATTTCCCTTTTGTGTCAGTGTTGTTATTGTAATATTATTATTAAATTTTAGGTCTGACTTACAATCTCTCTTGTGGTGAGTTCATTTCCCCTGCTGGTTCACCTTTAAACCAGCACAAGGTGTTAAATCTCATTTGCTCATTCCTTTCAGACAGGTTTTCCCTGCAGAAAGGTCACATTTAATAGTGTTGTATTAAGAGGATTCCCTCCAGGATGTGGCTGTGGGATATCTGAGTGGCTCCTGATAATGTGGCACCCCTGAAAAGCCCAACTAAAACAGCAGCTTTTTCCCTCACTTTTCACCCCCACAACTCCAGTTCCTTTCTCTGTGGCTCAGAGGAGATAAAACCAAGCATTGAACATGATTCATAAAAGTAACTCCCAAAAGTTTCCCTTTGGGGTCAGAAGTTTTGATGTTTAAATGGGAACAAAAGAGCCTAATTCTGCTCCAAATAAAAATACAGCCATAAGGAATGACCAATTACTGCAATTTAAAGGTTAACTCTTATCACCTTAACAAGATTACTGGAAGTGCTACAGGAAAACAAGTATTGACTGACCCTCATAATGAGTTTATCCACCAAACTCCTCATTCCCTGCCTGTTGCAGCCCAGAAAACACAATTATCTCCAGCGAGTTGTGCCACCCACCACAAAACTGAGGTGGGTACAACAAAACCAGGCACTGAATGGCAGACAGGAGGGAGGAGGAGGAGGGTTTTACCTTTGACTTGCTCACAAAAAGCCTTTTGTCAAGAATCAGAAAGTTCAGGAGCTGCTTGTCAGTGATGCCCCCAAAGTGGCTTTACAGTCAGCAATAGGACAAGGGGGCACGATGGGCTCAAGCTCTGCCAGGGGAAATTGAAGTTGGAGATCAGGAAAAAATTCTTTGCAGAGAGAGTGCTCAGGGATTGGAATGGGCTGCCCAGAGAGGGGGTGGATTCCCCATCCCTGGAGGTTTTTAAGGTGAGGTTGGTCGTGGCACTGAGTGCCATGATCTGGTGAAGGGACTGGAGTTGGACCAAGGGTTGGACTCGATGATCTTGGAGGTCTTTTCCAACCCAATCCATTCTGTGATTCTGTGGATGTGGCACTGAGTGAGAATCCACCACATCTTGATCCAACCCTACTGTGATCACCAGCCCAGGGCACTGAGTGATCACAGTGGGGTTGGATCAAGGGTTGGGCTTGATGATCTCAGAGGTCTCTTCCAACCCAACTGAGAAGAGCAACAAGGCTGGAGAAGGGACTGGAGCACAAGCCCTGTGGGGAGAGGCTGAGGGAGCTGGGGGTGTTCAGCCTGGAGAAGAGGAGGCTCAGAGGTGACCTCAGCACTGTCTGGAACTCCCTGAAGGGAAGTTCTGCCCAGGTGGGGGTTGGTCTCTTCTCCCAGGCACTCAGCAATAGGACAAGGGGGCACGATGGGCTCAAGCTCTGCCAGGGAAAATTGAAGTTGGAGAGCAGAAAGAAATTCTTTGCAGAGAGAGTGCTCAGGGATTGGAATGGGCTGCCCAGAGAGGGGGTGGATTCCCCATCCCTGGAGGTTTTTAAGCTGAGCTTGGCCGTGGCACTGAGTGCCATGATCTGGTAAAGGGAGTGGAGTTGGCCCAAGGGTTGGACTCGATGATCTCAGAGGTCTTTTCCAACCCAATCCATTCTGTGATTCTGTGGATGTGGCACTGAGTGAGAATCCACCACATCTTGATCCAACCCCACTGTGAGAATCCACCACATCTTGATCCAACCTTGATTTATTGTTCAATGCAGACACTCTGATTTTATTTCTAGTCAGATATTTTCTTCCCCCTCCACATCTGAGCAGGATCTCAGACAGAGTTCACTGAAACCACCAGGAGGGTTTTTGCTGATTTTTAGGGGATTTGGGGTTAAGCTTTTAAGTGAAGATAAACAGTGGATTTTTGACATTTTTCTCCACACAGGAGCAAATCAGGGCTCTAATGCAGATTGTGCTGGGAGGTGAGTGAGGTGCATCCTGGATGTGATTACTGACCTCATCCAGTCATGCTGGATTCACATCCTGTGTTAACACACAATGTCAAAAGGCACATTCCTTAAGAGCTCGTGCCAATGGCTCTGAGGATAAGGACTCAGTGCCAAGGCTGCCCAGACATCTGTTCTCCTCAGCTCTGGATGATCCTCACCACACCCCAAGGTGGAATGGACTTGTCCTTCCAGCCAAACCTCTGCTTCAATCATGAAAAGTGGCTACAAAACCCCCAAATTTGCATCCAGCACCTCCAGACAAACCCAAAATTCAAGGCCAAGCATCCCCTTTGGAGGAGAGGACAAAAGTGAGGGAGTGCTGTGGCTACAAAGTGCAAACTCAAATTTAGCCTTAAACCAGACTGTGGGAAAAAACCCCAAACATAATTAAAGAAGTATTTACTTTTATGTTGCTACAGGTTGTGGCTGCCCCATCCCTGGAAGTGTCCAAGGCCAGGTTGGAGCAACCTGGGCTGGTGGGAGGTGTCCCTGCCCATGGCAGGGGGTGGAACAAGATGGGCTTTAAGGTCCCTCCCAACCCAAACCAGCCCAGAATTCCATATTACAAAAAATGCTGATTTTAACAGCAAAGGCACCAAAAGGAGGGTGAGGAGACTGAGACAAGAGCACCCCAAAGGAGGGACTGGAATTGCCCAAACTCTCCCTGCTTAAGCAAACTGCCATCTCAGAGGGGTTTCTTGGTGCAGCTGAGGAATTCAGTCCTCACAGAGGGACACTGGCTATTTTTAGCCTCTTTCTGTTAAACACCAGAAACTGGAAGTCAGAGTCATCAATTCCCATCCAGGAGTAATGAGTGGTTGATGACACAGTTCTAATTAATGATTGCCTGCCCCTCCTTCCCCCTCATTAATGCCCCCAGGATCAGTCAGTTCTGGAAGCAGGGCTGGCCTTTGGCTCAGCTTCCCCTGACCCCCAGAGGTGCCCCCACCAGAGCAGGGGAGGTGGGATGGGTGCAATTCCACACTGTGGGAGTTTAAAATCACCTCTCCTGTTCTACAGCACCTTGGAAGTGCCAACCAGCTGCTCTGGGTTGGGGTTTGATGGAACCAGACAGAGGAGGAGCAGGGAGGGACCCTCAGGCCCTGCTGGTTTGCCAAGAGCTCCAAGGGACAGAGAGATGAGAACAGAGCAAGGATGGGGTACCAGCCTGTAAAGAGGAGAGGGACAAACATACCTGTGATGATCTTTAGGTGTCCAAAAGGACAATAAAAGGTGAATAATCCCAATCCCAACTGAGGATATTTGCTGCATCCTAATTAACTTTGCACATTCCTCACTGATGAGACCCCCAGACAAAGGCTGTGAACTTGAAATGGTTTCTAATGACAGTGTGTCCAGCTGGGAAAAATCCTTGAAAACCAATATATTTTCTGCTGTAGATGTTAATTAAAGAGCAAAGTGTTGGTTAGGAATGGAATCTACTCTGAGGAGATGGGGAGAAAACCCAGAATGTTCTGGACTGGCTGAGGTTTGTATTACCTGACTTAAAAGGTACAATTTACCTCCTGTATGCATGAGAAATAGTTTAATATAAAGTATAAAGAAATGCAGACTAAGAGCAGAGCTCCCTTGTGAGATTTATTCCATGGGAACTGGTTTTATCATCGTGGAGCTGTTTCAAACATCTCTCTCACTGCAATCATTACTCAGTGATAAATAAAAGAACTGGCCACACAGGGTGACACTGAGCTGTGCCACCAGAAACGAGGACAAGCTCTTGGATCCTCTCCTGGGTGAAGCATCCAGGGCTGGAAGACAAGGATTTGTGTATCCAACATCCTGTGAGGCACAGCCAGAAGACACAGAGCCCAGACAGGAGGGACAGGGTGGCCCACAGTGACCCAGGAGCACAACCAGATTGTCCTCACACATAGAGGGTTCAGCACCCAACTGGATTGGGCCTTTCCTCCCTCCTTCCCCACACCAGGGATCCCGAATTCCCACCAAGTTCCAAAGTTGATCAGCAGCCAGGAAGAGACAACTATTGCAGCTTTTGTAAAGGATTTTTTTTTGCCCCTTTAAAGATGGAAAACTGGCAACAAAGGCTCCTCTTATATTGGGAAATACCAGACTTGGGTACAACGAAACGAGGGACAAAATGCCAAGGCCAGACCAAACAGTCCCAACAAAGGGTAAGCAGAACACCCAAATGTCACCATCAAACCTCCTGTTCCAAGCACAGGCTTTGTAAGGCTCAATAAATACAAGTTTTACTTGTTCCCAGATCCTCAGGCAAACAAAACCATCCAAGCACCATCTGGCATTTATTCCTATTGACCAAGAAAACGAAAGCACCAACCAGTGTATTGGAAAATGAAGCTCAAAGCAGGTGATAAAATCAAAATTTGAGAGCCTCAGCTGCACTCCTGGACCCACCAAACACCAACATCCCTTCTCCTGTCTCAGCACTTCATTTAAAGATGACAAATTACTCTGTCAAACCTGAGCCAGACTGTGATTTCTGGGGGTTTGTGGATGTGGTTTATTGGGGTTTTTTTTAACTCCCCAAAAGTGAGTAGTTCATTTTTTCAGCATTCTCCAAGAAACCATCTAATTCAAAATACAACATATTTGTTTGGCTGTCAGGAAGCAAACAGCAAGACAATCCCAGGGGGTCACATCTGTGGATGTGTCTGTCTGGACTTCAGCAAGGCCTTTGGCACTGTCTCCCATAATATACTCCTGGAAAAGCTGGTAGCCCATGGCCTGGACAAGTGTCCCCTCTGCTGGGTCAGGAGCTGGCTGGAGGGTCGGGCCCAGAGAGTGCTGGTGAATGGAGCTGCATCCAGCTGGTCACCAGTGGTGTCCCCCAGGGGTCTGTGTTGGGTCCAGTCCTGTTTAATTAACAGGACAATAGGACACCTGGGCACACTGGTGGCTCCTGTTGAGCTTCCTGTCCCTCAGTCCCCCCAGGTCCCTCTGCCTGGCTGCTCTCCAGCCACTCTGTGCCCAGCCTGGAGTGCTGCAGGGCTTGGGGTGGCCAAAGGGCAGGACCTGCACTTGACCTTGGTGAACCTCATCCCATTGGAATCAGCCCATCCCTCAAGTCGATCCAGATCCCTCTCCAGGTCCCTCCAACCTGTCCAGATCCTTCTCCAGATCTCCCCAACCTGTCCAGATCCCTCTCCAGATCCCTGCAGCCTGTCCAGATCCCTCTCCAGATCCCTCCAGCCTGTCCAGATCCCTCTCCAGGTCCCTCCAGTCTCTCCAGATCCCTCTCCAGGTCCCTCCAACCTGTCCAGATCCCTCTCCAGGTCCCTCCAGCCTGTCCAGATCCCTCTCCAGGTCCCTCCTGCCTTCCAGCAGGTCGACACTCCCTCCCAACTTGGTGTCATCAGCAAATTTGCTGCTGATGGACTCAATCCCCTCATCTAAATCATCAATAAAGATGTTAATTAAACAGGACTGGCCCCAATACAGATAAGTGATTATAATTAACTGCATTTTTAATACAGCCTCTAGAACACATTCTACAGCAATCCCACCTTCATTGCTTCTGAAATTTGGCATTTATATCACCAAGAAAGCACCACTGGACATGTTTTATCCTTCCTCTCACCTGAGTCTTGTCACCCCTTGAAATTTAAGGCAGACAAACACTTCAGCATCAGAAATGTTTATTAGACAACTCAAAAAGTCAGTTTTATTACACAACTCAAAGAGAAAAGTAGAATATCCTTTAATGTCCATGGTTTAATACTTCATGACCTCAAGAACGTGGCAATCACAGAAGATAAAAACAGTGTTTACAAAAGTCCCAAGAGCTGCTCTGCATTCCCAGTTCCAGGAAAAAGGATTAGTGGACAAGGAAGCTTCAGGAAATGCAGGCACAGATCCTCAGCTGACTGTGAAACACAGGGATATTGCCAGGGATGTGCAGTCACAAAAACCAGCAGAGTATGGAAATTAAGGCACTTTGGATACATTGTGTTCACTTCCAGGAGGGAAAATAATGTCAGAGAACCCCCAGGAATTGCTGCTGGAGGATGGTGAGTGTGCCCAGCACAGACCAGCAGAGCACCAGCTTTGGGGAGTGAGTGAGGGAAGGTCTGGATGAAAAAAAAAAAAGCAGTGAAATAATTTTATTTTACCCTATTTGAGTCAAGGAAATTTACTTTTATAGAGGACAAGGAAACTCTTCAGGATTTAAACACTGACAAACACGATTTTAGGAGTTAAATGTAAGAAAAAGTGCAAGAAGTTCACACTGTGACTGTTTGAAAAGCAGGAAAATAAAAAGCACTGCCCTTCTCCACCCAACATCCACCTGCTGAGGCAGGAGGTCCCCCCCAAGCACAGCCAGGCAAAGGGAACACAGAAAAGCACAAAAATTGGGCCAAAAGCAGCTTCTCCTCCAGGCTGCCCTTCCCAGCCCTCCAGTCCCAGCAGACTGACTGTCCCTGTGTCCCCCTGTGCCACCAGCACACTGAGCTCTGCACCACATTCCACTCAGCCATCCTCTAATTTAAAGGAAAAAATTAACCTCAGGTGGTTTTCCCCCCAACTCTGAGAGCAAAACTCAGTAATTTGAGTAGTTTTGCTGCCTTTGGTATGGAATTGCTGAAGAGTAAACCCCCTCCAAGCCCCAAGAGGAGTGAAATGGAATTGTCAGCAATGGCATTGCAGGATCAGGCACTTCAGCTGGGCATTATTGTTGCTGTTTTACTTCATTGATCTGAGGGAAAAAGAAATGCCAGTGGGTAGGAAAAAATGGTAAAAAATCAAAGCAGGACTTAGGCTTGGAAATGATGTTTGCTCTGAAGAACTTGGCCTGTAATTAGGACAAATAATTGCCAGAGGAATAGGGTGCAGCAGGTTCCACCCAGAGCCAGGAAGGAGACACTGAGATACATTTTACAGGTATATTCTGGTGTGTCTTTGATGTACAATTAACACTCAGGAAAAGCTGCCCTGTCATGTTAATTCTCCTTTCACCAGCACAAAACACAGCACTGAACTGCTCCTCTCACACACAGCTGGAATTTTAATTTAAAATATGGAATTAACCTTGCTGAGAACCTGATTTCCCACTCCCACTGGAGCCCAGAGTGGTTTCTGTACCCAGGGGCTGAGTGTTGATGTAAAACCCCTCCAGCTCTGAGCCTTTGCTCTGGGTTCTCCCAAAACTACAGGAATAAAACTTGCTTTTCTAACTGTGATTATGTGAATATTTACCAGCATAATGCTATTTAAAAATATAGTGTTTTAATGTAACAACCTCTGCCTACAGACACAAAAACCCAGGAGTTGAATAAGTGTTTTAAAAGCAATGAGAAGTCCCACCCAGAACACTCAGGTCTTTGGAATTAATGCATTTCACACATAAAAACACAGAGTTGAACACCAGATTGTGATTTCAGGTGTCCTGAGTGTAGTTCCTCTTTTGTGAACCTTCAGGAGAGAAGCAATGTCAGCTCTGAGCATTAAAATGTGTTAATTCCCAAAATACATCCCCAGTTGTGAGGCTGAATAGGGACATAAAGCATCTCTGTGGGGAGAAAAATACCTTGGAAATAAACAGAAATAAGTGGAAAGAAGGATCTTTAACCAGGGGTATTTTCTTTTGCTTTCTTTAGGTGGTAAGAGAATTGGTGTTTGGCTTTATGTCACCAAGAGAAAGCAGAGGAAATTAAATATTGACTCATCCCTAATCAAAGCTGAAGGATTGATCAGAGTATTGACTCATCCCTAATCAATTCAGAAGGATTGATCAGAGTATTGACTCATCCCTAATCAATGCAGAAGGATTGATCAGAGTATTGACTCATCCCTAATCAATTCAGAAGGATTGATCAGAGTATTGACTCATCCCTAATCAATGCAGAAGGATTGATCAGAGTATTGACTCATCCCTAATCAAAGCTGAAGGATTGATCACAATATTAACTCATCCCTAATCAATTCAGAAGGATTGCTCTCAATATTGACTCATCCCTAATCAATTCAGGATTGATCACAATATTAATTCATCCCTAATCAATTCAGGAGGGTTGATCAGAGTATTGACTCATCCCTAATCAATTTAGACAGATTGATCAGAATAATTCAGAAGGATTGATCAGAGTATTGACTCATCCCTAATTAATTCAGAAGGATTGATCACAATATTAATTCATCCCTAATCAATTCAGAAGGATTGATCAGAGTATTGACTCATCCCTAATCAATTCAGGATTGATCACAATAATAATTCATCCCTAATCAATTCAGGAGGGTTGATCAGAGTATTAATTCATCCCTAATCAATTCAGAAGGACTGATCAAATATTAACTCATCCCTAATCAATTCAGAAGGATTGATCAGAGTATTGACTTATCCCTAATCAATTCAGAAGGATTGCTCTCAATATTGACTCATCCCTAATCAATTCAGAAAGATTGATCAGAGTATTAACTCATCCCTAATTAATTCAGAAGGATTGATCACAATATTGACTCATCCCTAATCAATTCAGGAGGATTGATCAGAGTATTGACTCATTAATTCAGAAGGATTGATCACAATATTGACTCATCCCTAATCAATTCAGGAGGATTGATCAGAGTATTGACTCATTAATTCAGAAGGATTGATCAGAATATTGACTCATCCCTAATCAATTCAGGATTGATCACAATATTAATTCATCCCTAATCAATTCAGGAGGGTTGATCAGAGTATTAACTCATCCCTAATCAATTCAGAAGGATTGATCACAATATTAATTCATCCCTAATCAATTCAGGATTGATCACAATATTAATTTATCCCTAATCAATTCAGGAGGGTTGATCAGAGTATTGACTCATCCCTAATCAATTCAGAAGGATTGATCAAATATTAACTCATCCCTAATCAATTCAGAAGGATTGATCACAATATTGACTCATCCCTAATCAATTCAGAAAGATTGATCAGAGTATTGACTCATTCAGAAAGATTGATCAAATATTGACTCATCCCTAATCAATTCAGGATTGATCAAATATTGACTCATCCCTAATCAATTCAGAAAGACTGATCAGAGTATTAACTCATCCCTAATTAATTAAGGATTGATCACAATATTAAGTCATCCCTAATCAATTCAGAAGGATTGATCAGAGTATTGACTCATCCCTAATCAATTCAGAAAGACTGATCAGAGTATTAACTCATCCCTAATTAATTAAGGATTGATCACAATATTAACTCATCCCTAATCAAAGCAGAAGGATTGATCAGGCTGAACAATGTTAATTAGGATAATCTTTGTACTGTTTCTGCTTTGCTTACGTGGCTCAAAACCCAACAGGAATGTTGACCAACATCACATTATCCAAGACACTGCAATGAACCAAAAGTTAATGCATTTATAGTGACAAAAATGGGTAAAAACCCCCTTGGTTTGTAAACTCAGAGGACAAAAATTGCAACAGGAATTCCAGCTTGGACTGGACACTTTAAGCCAAGTGTCCCCACTGGCCCTTTGGCTGAAGTGCACCATAAAAAAAAAAAAAAAAAGCCCATTTTGAGGATGTCAAGCCAGATGTTTCTGCCCCACAATGTTCCAACAAAGACACAGAGAGAGGCTGTGAGGAGCAGGGATTGCCAGCACCAGGGGAGGTCCTACCACTGCTCCCAGCTGAAGTCATCTCCTCTGCCAAAGACCAGGAAAAAGCCTAAAATGGTGAGGAAAATGACAGCATTGCCAGCCAGCACCAGGCCACAGGCTCCCCATTGGATCTGAAAGGCAAGGAAAGGGAACAGTCAGAGCAGGTCACTGTTATGGGCTCACCCAGGTGGGCCTAACTTTGGGCTCTGGAGTCTGGACTAGGCCGAAGCTGTCAGCTGAGTTGAGCTGGGCTGAGCCAACAGCTGACCTCTTCTAGCCAGTAATTTTGTATTCCATCCCACATTCTGGCATCATCTCCAGGGCAGCAGGAACCAGTGTGGGAGTGGTTAAGGCAGTCGCTTCTCAGCCTCCTCTTGGGAGGACACACGATGCTGTCCCAGGGGGGATGGAGAGGACCAGGCCCACCACTGGCTCACAGGGTACCTCAGGAAAGTAAATTGTGTTGTTCTGGGTCTCTCCTTTCTGCTTGAGTTTGTCTCCCTGGGGAATAAGCTTCTTCTTAAGTAATGTGTAGTTAGGACAGTAGAATTTG